>NC_056741.1:610434176-610654176 GCF_019279795.1 Protopterus annectens | reverse complement strand
CAAAATTCCAGATAGCTGGGTTAGTAGTATTTCTTTCTGTTCCATTTCTATAAAAATCATATTAATATTCACAAATGACATAGAATTATTTACAAAATCCATACCTCTCAACTGTACAGATGTTCGCAGAATGTCCAGATTTTTGCCTTATATTTTTGGTCTATTCCTAATAAAATTTAGAATTTTCTGGAAAATCAATGGGATGATCTGAGTAGTGAAGTAATTAAATAATAACATACATATGAGTTGCAGACTTCAGATCCTTCAGAAAATGTATGTTAAAACAAATCCTGTTACTCTAGCAATTTCTACATTTTTTAAAAGCAATATTTAAAATCTGTCCCTATTTTTGGGCCTTTGTCCCCCATTTTGTCAGGCTTTGTCCAGATTTCTTGCACTAGGAGGTTGACAGGTATGAAAATTACAGCTAGCTGGGCTGGCAGAATTTCCCTTTGTCACAGTGACAAAGAATCATCCTGGAATATCCCCCTTTGAATTTTTATCCCTGAGATAACAATTTGTCCATTATCATGGCTTAGCTGCAAAGCGGTTTGCCACTGTTTCACTGTCACTGTAATGCAATCAATGTAGAGTGTAATCTATCCATGCCATACTTAGATTCTTCCCTTTTTTTACAATTTTCCATTATGACTTTACTTAAATGATCATTTGTTCCATATGACTTTCTTTTGTTACCCATCTGTTCTATTGTTGTGACTGAGTTTTTATCTAAATGACTATAAGCTCTGTTGGCATAATTTCCAGTGTATAGTTTATACATAGTCGGTAGGCAAGTTATTGGTCTACAGTTTTAGGATAGCTTGCAGGTTCACTCTTAAGGAGGAGTATCATTTTTCCTGTTGTTAACCAGGTTGGTGTCTGTTTGGAATGCTCATATAAGTAGTTCTTAGTACTAAATGTACTGTATCTGGGCCAGCGGTTTTCTATTTGGGAGTTTTTCTTAATTTTGTTTCAATTTCTTTGATTGAGCTTCTCATTGTTTCTTTTACTTCTTCTATCCATTCAGCATCTTTGTTCTGTGCCACAGGGTCGTCATAAATATCTGTCCAAAATGTGTCTACTTCATCTTTTGCTGTGGTGTTTCTATTCATTTTGCTTTGTCTCCCTAGTTCTCTATAAAGCTTTTTTTTATGTTTGCAGTGAGACAGTTGAGAAGAAGCTAGAGATGAAAAAGAGCCCTACTTGGATATTCCTAGACTTGGAGAAAGCATATGACAAGGTACCAAGAAAGCTAATTAGGACAGTCCTGCAATGGTTTGAAGTCCCAGAAATACTGGTGGAATTATTGCAGACTGTGTACAAGGACTCAGTGACACAAGTACGGATGATGTTTGGGTTTCAGCTCTGAGCCCACTGCAGTTCATTATGGTGATAGACTATATTAGCAAACATGTCAGAGGAAACAGATGATCAAAGCTGCTGATTGTAGACAATGTTGCACTACTGGCAGAATCTGAACAAGAACTTCAGGAACGGATAGAGGAATATTAATGCAAAACTGAAAGCACTTGGGATAAAACTGAGAACAGATTAGACAGCTGTAATGGCAGCAATGGGGAAATCAGAAGAATCTGAAAACAAGATAGAAGGGAAAATAATGGCACAGGTTAACAGCTACAAGTATCTGTGAGGGGTGACTGAAGAGTAGAAAAGTCTGAATGTGGAGATCAAAGTTAGAATGCGAGTGACTGCAGCCAATTGGCACAGAGTGTCAGAGGTGGTGTGTGACAGAAGAATGCCAGAGAAGCTGAAATGTAAAGTGTACAAAGCAGTGGTGCAACCAGAACTACTCTATGGTACTGAAACCCTGTTAATGAAGGCAGAGCAGGTGAGGAAGCTAAAGGTGATGGAAGTGAAGTGCCTTAAATGGGTGGTAGGATGCACACTGTGGGACAGATGAAGACATTAGGACATCAGAACAGAAACCCAAGTAGTTCTGATTGCAGAGAAAGTCAAAGAGAACAGATTACTGTGGTTCTCACCCATGTGTAGGAAAGCATAAGACAATCTGGTGAAGAAGATTTGGGAAGAAGAGAAGAGAAAATGGGGTTGCCCAGCAAAGAGATGGATGGATGGATTGTATGAGAGAAAATCTAAGACAATCAGACATGCCTGTTGAAGAAGGTGGCAGAGTGGCACTGAATTCAGAGAGATGATGACATTTGATGTGACACCCTGATCTCTTGTAGGAAAAGGGGGCTGATGATGATGATGGTGAAGATTTACCAGTTGCCCACTATATACAAAATATTTCTTAGATGTTATTTGGTCTACAATTTCAAAACTTTAAATGTTATTTATCAAATGTCTGCCTTAATTTACTTCTTTCTTAAAAAATCCAACCTACATCATTGAAACTGTCTCCTATATATAAAGGCTGTAATACCCATGTATTGCTTTTACTGTTTTAGACAATCTCAGTAAAGGCAATCTGTAGCCTGGGAGATCGGGGGGGGGGGTCCCAAAGTCTGCTAGAAGTTATACAGGTTTACATGTCCATTTGTGATGACTTTTAGGATTTTATTGAAGTCAAAATATAGTTGTATTACCCTGTCATTTTAATTAAGTCCACCTTTCCATCAGTTTACTCTACCCATTTTATTTAGGAAGATGGCTATATGGCAGAGTTCTGTTAGCCTAGCTTCAGCAAATACCATCCCATCATGTTCAAAATCCATTGACTCACTTCAACTTTTCCATCTAAAAAATGTTTACTCATTTCAACAACAGAAACATAGGCAATAATTCATTAAATATTTATTGCGAATTGCTTTACAATTACAAATAAAACGACAGTTTTTTATCCATGGCTCAGCTTACTTTACAGATTTTAATAAAAAGAAATGCTAGCTCTGACCTAAAGGATGTGTTTATAAAGCGTAATGCATGTTTGCACTAAATAAACACCACTTAATGCCAGCAACTTCTAGTTGTAACTCATTGTGAAAACAGCCTTCCTGCTTACACCATGATGGTTATAGCACAACAAGTAAAACAGGTCAGGATATACAAAGTGGATGCAAAGCATCATATGTAGTCTTTTGGTCTTGCTGCTGCTAGGGGAAGCATAAACATTAAACTGTTCTGTATTCACTTCCTATTCAGATTCATAGTCCAAACTGACACCTGTGACTTTGTGGTTGCTGTTATTATTATGGTGTCGTAAGAATCAGTATTTGTGCTGCAAAGAAAACATTGTAAAAGATTACTACCAGGTCACCCTAATTTGGTTTACACATAGATATTTATTTGTAAGGGGGTTTACTAAAATCCTAAATATTAGGTTTTTTATATCAAGTAGCTTTTTCTATATACATTGTGAGCCAGATTCATTAATGCCTACACTGTGTAAATTAAGTGTACTTGATCTGTATTCAAAAACATTCCTCCCACATTTTTTGTGCTTTCTAATCACTCAGAAAGATTACACTGTGTACTTGTAATTTACAGTTTGTGGCAACTTTTATGAAACCCCACTTGATATTTAAGGTTGCTAGAAAATCAGAAGGAAAATTGAAATTAGGAGGAAGAAGGTGTGAGTTATGCTTGTGTTGACTGTTCACTCAGAATGGTGTACACTTAGTGTAGGAATTAATAAAACCCAGGGTATATTTATTTTAACATGATTTTAGTAATGTATCATGTTTTTATAGTATTGTGATGTGTCTTTAAACTTGAAAATATCTTAGTTACAGAAAGATGGTGATTGGTTGACTTCATTTTATAAAACTGTGATGGTGTTGAATGTTTTTTACTCTGATGAAAACTCCTTATGTATCAGGATGAAAGCTCTTAGAGTTTTATTACGTTTTGACCTTACTGTTGGGTTTGTTTTTGTGTTTTTTGTTTGTTTGTGGTTATCAATAACAAAATTAATCTGGGGTCTGGGGGCTGCTAGGCACACAGATGTCATGGAGTTATAGACACTCTGAGGTGCATTTTAGAGCTTTTTTCATCAACCTTTTGGTCTTATGATGGTCTGAACAAAGATAATGCATAAGGAAAGAAATTCAATATTACTTTTTATTTCAAGAAAGAAATGAGTTCTATCCACGGCCTAATTCTCAAAGCTGACCAAATTGCTATGGACTATGCACAGAGAAGACAAATAATTGTGATGCTGCATAAATCATAGCCGGAAATAACTACCTCCCTACGCCATCTTAAAAAAAGTAGCTGCTTTCTGTTTATTCCTGCCTGGTGTTAAACTGGGATGAAAATTAAAAGACAAATGGCTACAGTCACATACTTCAAATTGTTGCTGTTGTAGACATATACAGCATTCCTCCACACCCATATACCCAAAAGACAGCCACCTTCTGCATACCTCTCTGATGTAAGACTTGGGAAAAACTGAAAAAACAAATAGAACATATTTGCTGTCAGAGGCATATAAACAGAATATTTCTTTACCCCATTCCAAATATAGCCACCTGTATATACATCTGATGTTTGAGAGTGAAGAAAAAAATAATTACAGAAATGTTTCCAATATGTTATTTGACAGTACCTCTGTGTGCACCCCTCAAAAATGTGTGAGGAAAGTTAAAGTCGTAATGATCACACTGCCCCAGCCCAACACAACATAGTGGCCTCTTAAGATTGGGGGAAAGTTAAGGAAATATCATCCTCACCTCCAACATAAGCTAAAATAACCTTCTGTGTAAAATTCTGAGCAGGGATGGCTTTAGACTAGATGGAGTTCAGGGCAGAGGCCACTACTAAGCCCATGTCAAACTTAGCTTATACATACTTGGTGTGTGAGGGCCCTCAGCCCCCCAGAAGTTCTAAAAACCTGGATGTTTACTGATGTATTTCATCCCTTTTTTAAATGACTGTTTAAACTTGAGCAAGTGACAAGAGGGTCAGTTATTTTCATCCAGACAAACCCCACCAAGCAGTTCCAGCAATATCTATGTAAAATTAAGATGAATGATAAAACAGCAGACAACTAATAATTTTTCTCCACAGACAGTCCCAGCAATAATATTAAAGAGTCAAAAACTTGCTAAAACAGCATTTTAAAACACTTATCTCTGCTCTTGCACCTCCCCAGCCTAGACTACCATTCCCCTACATTCCTACATTACCTCTATATACTTCAACAAAGCAAATTCTCAGTATACAGTTCCTACTGTATTCCATCCCTTTACCTTACTACCATTTCTACTATCTCTACATAACTTGTGTCAAGTTTTTCTCTTCACCAAAATTCCATTTCATACTCAGTATCTTCTGTGTTTAGCTTAACTTCATTACAACTTTTAAAAAAAAGTAGTAGGCAACACAAACTCCAAATGACAAAAACAGCAGCAGTGAGCTCAGGTACAAAAGCCAACTCATAGTTTATCCAGGAATTTATTCAGTAAAACACACGAAAGGTGTAGTCACATAAAAATCCAAAAGGTACAAACATTATTCCAAGCGCATTCATCTCTGGTGAATCAGAGACTTTTTCAAGGAAAATAGAAAACTGTTACTGAGCTCAATTTAAACAAACAGATCCACCTTCAATTAACATTGAACCAACATAATAAAACCATATAATGAATATTCATAAAGTTCATAAATATTCAACAGTCACAGTACAATTTAACCACAGAACCCGTGTACAGCAAATAACACACCAATCCCCAAAAATCATGCCCTTGTCAAAATAGTATAGGTAAAAATGCTATTAATAAACATATACATATGTACATATAAAATGTAAAGTTATATAAATACATGTAAAAATATATATATCAATTAATTTATCTATTTAATGCTTTTAACTTCAGGAAACAGGCTAAGGATATAGCATCATTGATACCCAGCCATTTTATCGCATTAGTTTTAATCTGCCATAGTGCCTCTTGTTTCTCCAGTTGTAGGGTCCAAGGGCCACTCCTTGGGTCTATGTCTAAAACATCAATTATTATAAATTTAAAATCATGCCCCTCATACTCCTTACAGTGCTTAGCGAGATCATTTGTTTCTTTGCCTAACCTGATGTCCCTTAAATACTCATATATCCTACATCTTAATCTCCTTTCCATTTTCCCAATGTAGAAAATGGATCAAACCATACATAGGGTACAGTATACCACCCTTTCAGTTTGGCATGTGGTCTTCTTTCTCAGTTCTATAGTAAGCCCGTTGATAATGCAAGACGAGCCCTCAAGAATATGTGTGCAAGATGAACAAGCCCCACATTTCCTCATGTAGCCAGTCATAGGTCCCCTCTTACAAGATTCAAGGACATTTTTAAGTGTCCTACCCCTTCTGTATATAACATTCAGTCTCTCACCCACCCATTGTCGAATGTCATTACAGGATGCAATAATTACCCAATTCCTATATAAGATATCCATAATTAATTTACTGGACCTATTATA
The DNA here is from genome assembly GCF_019279795.1 of Protopterus annectens. Taxonomy (NCBI): domain Eukaryota; kingdom Metazoa; phylum Chordata; order Ceratodontiformes; family Protopteridae; genus Protopterus; species Protopterus annectens. Next base: position 610,647,778 of record NC_056741.1, on the reverse strand, counting down.
GGTCGTAACTAGAGCTGCTGTTCTCAGGTGTGTTACTCCTACGGCCCTTTCAGTTCCATTCTGGTTCACAATGACCAAGTTTCAGTCTACTGTGTCATCAGCATTCTCTTCACTGACTATTTCATTGGGCCCATAATAGGTCGTAACACAAGTTGAATCTCCATAAGTTATTCCTATGGTCCTATTGTTCTCCTTGCTAACATTGGGTATATTGACTAAACAAGTTTCATCCACATCTTGATTAAGGATAGCCTTGAAATAACCTTTCTCCCTCTTATGCAAAACCTCAACAAAAACCTCATTCACAAGTGAGTTAGGATAACCCCTTCTCAAAAACATTTCCTTCAAAAGTTCACATTCATTTAAAAATGCAACAAAAGAGGTAACCATTCGGGCAGCCCTAACTAGATGACCTTTTACCAGCCTCTTCTTTTGTTTATAAGGATGACCACTATCAAAGTGAAGGAAACTATTTGAATATGTCTTTTTATGAAAGATTTCAGAATGAAAAACCTTCCTGGACCTATTCTTAACTAGTTTAACATCCAAATATGCTATTTCATTCTCATTGAAACTACAACTAAAATGTTGAAATTGTGTTGAGTTGTTCATAAAATCTAACAATTTTGTAATCTTATCATGGGGACCCACCCAAAAATAAAAATGTCATCCAAAAAATGGATGTACTTTCTACAGTATTCATAATAAACTGAGTTCAGTAAATATTTTTTCATCCACGGGAGCATGACAATGTTTGCATAGAAGCCCCACATAGTGAACCCATGTTAACCCCAATTTTCTGGAGAAAGTATTCATTGTTAAAAAATAAAAAAATATTCATCAATACCACCTCCAGCAATTGTTCATATATATTAACTCTAGGTTGAGGAACACCCTTTTCACATAAAATTCACAAAACCATTCGAGACCAGGCTCATGGGGTATCACTGTGTATGGGTCTTTGGCATCCATGGTAATAAAAATGCCTGAATCAACATAATCCAGCTTGTTGATTCTTTCAAGAAAGTCCCAGGAGTCTCTACATAAATAATTTTCTGTCATTAAAAATGATTTCAACCTGATATCCAAGACACTGGTGAAACGGATATGTTATAGACCCATGATCATCAGCAATTGGTCTCATGGGGAGATCAAATAAACACTTGTGAATTTTTGGCAAACCAAACATACATGGTATTTTTGAATAAGAGGTAGATAAAAATTCATCAATTGTAATAGAACATTCAATAAATAAGTCATTTAAGACATTACAAATGTTCTTATATGAAACATTCAACTCATTCAAAGAGCTCTTCACATAAGCACCTCCCAATAAGACAACCATCATTCTCTGATTATAATCCACCTTGTCCATTACGACCGCCCCACCCGCATTATCCAGTTTAATAATTCTAATATCAACACTAGATATCAGATTACTGAGGCATTCTATTTCATTAATACTTAAATTAGTAATGCGGCCATCATTTCTTAAATTCCTTATATCAATTTCAGATAACTTTTCGAATATTTGTAGAGATGGGTGGACAGGTGGATTATAAGTACTGGAAATGTGCAGGGAATTACTTACATATTCATCAGATTTAAACAAAATGTTAAAATTCAACTTTATTACATAGTGTTTCAAGTCAATCAACGGGTTTGATAAATCAAAATTATTTTCTGGTACAAGTGTCATATCCCTAGATAACAGGTCACATACTGTTACATCCACATCCAGGGAGGAAAAGTTAAACACATTAAAATCACCAGTTTTATTCTTCACAATAACACAGGCCTTTAATTCACCGTCATCAATTATCTCCTGCCCCGGTAACCCCCTCTGCAATTCTCCCTTTGATTCACGGTGTACCCCCCTCGACCCCTGTTCGTAGTGTGGGCCCCTCGACCTGGGGATTCCCTGTTGTATCTCTGTTGGAGGTGTTCAGACCTCCTCAGTGGAGGGAATTGTTCCTCTTCTAAAAAGTAATCTCATCTGGTTCATCATAACCATCATTACCATCATTAAATTAATTCGGTGCCACCCAATTCTGTGACCTTGGGGGTTCAGGGTATGCTTTATTCTCATTGTATTGTGCCCTATTTCTTTCAAGCTATCTTATTTTTCTGTTTTTAATAATATTAATTTGGTGCTCAATTGATTTAAAAGTTCTATTATAATCAAATAAATTGTCCAAATGAGCTCTAGCCCCTTTAATTACCTTATCCAGTTGAGTACCATCATTAATTAAACCAGTCAACCAAAGTCTCATTGTGTTTAACCACAGTGTCCATATACTCAAATCCATGTCTGTCAAACATGTTTATCAATTCCTTATGCAAGGGCGAGTTAGCAGTTAAATCAGGTGGAAATCTCCACATTCATAGACCCTTTGGTACAATCTTAGTTTTCAAACATTCTTTAAAGTGCGAATTCTCTAATTGTACTTTCTTTATTTTCAGTATGTAATGGTCTAATTTCTGTAGTTTAGTGCTGTAATCAGCAGTATTTACAGTATATACTGGTGTCAGCCTCAGGTTTTCCTGCAGCCAATCACCAACACAAAAAAATATCATTCTGTCCCTTACAATTATTCCAGGTATTTGAAGCACCATAACCTTCACCTGGAGGTCAATTAACTGTCCCAGTCATCCCATGTTGTGAGTGTGGGTTTTCATTCGATAAAGGTCCATTTATAGGGGTTACATCTATATTATCAAGTAACCTAAGAACGACGCATGTAGAAGCCGAGGTCCTGCCTTCCTGGTTTGCGTCATTGATGTCACTGACGTCCACAGCTGCTCCTACACCCTGAGAGCATCCAATTCACTCTAGTCTCTCAGACATACATTCTATACAATTAAGAAGATCCTCCATTGACTGGCCAAATGTCTGAGAGAACAACAACTGCTGTGAATCAGTCCCTTGACCGTCTGCTGCCATAATAACAAAAAAAGTAGTAGGCAACCCAAACTCCAAATGACAAAAACAGCAGCAGTGAGTTCAGGTACAAAAGCCAACTCACAGTTTATCCAGGAATTTATTCAATAAAACACACAAAAGGTGTAGTTACATAAAAATCCAAAATGTATAAACAGTATTCCAAGCACTTTCATCTCTGGTGAATCAGAGACTTTTTCAAGGAAATCAGAAAACTGCTACTGAGCTCAATTTAAACAAACAGATCCACCTCCAATTAACATTGAACCAACAGAATAAAACCATATAATGAATATTCATAAAGTTCACAAATATTCAACAGTCACAGTACAATTCAACCACAGAATCCATGTCATGATAAAAAACACACTAAAATGTACAGCAAATAACACACCAATCCCCAAAAATCATGCCCTTGTCAAAATAGTATAGGTAAAAATGCTATTAATAAACATATACATATGTACATATAAAATGTAAAGCTATATAAATACATGTAAAAATGTATATCAATTCATTTATCTATTTAATGCTTTTAACTTCAAGAAACAGGCTAAGGATAGAGCATCATTGATACCGGGCCAGTTTTTTTACATTAGTTTTAAACTGCCATAGTGCCTCTTGTTTCTCCAGTTGTAGGGTCCTCCCCTTGGGTCTATGTCTAATTATGGATATCTTATATAAGAATTGGGTAATTATTGCATCTTGTAACTACATTCGACAATGGGTGGGTGAGAGGGAGAAAGGGTAGGATGCTTAAAAATGTCCTTGAATCTTATAGGAGGGGACCTATGACTGGTTACATGAGGAAGTGTGTGGCATGCTCATCTTGCACACATATTATTAAGGGCTTGTCTTGCATTATCAATGGGGTTACTACAGAACTGAGAAGGAAGACCACATGCCAAACTGAACAGGTGGTATACTGTGCCCTATGTATGGTTTGTCCCACTTTCTACATTGGGAAAACGGAAAGGAGATTAAAATGTAGGATATATGAGCATTTAAGGGACATTAGGTTAGGCAAAGGGACTAATGCTCTCGCTAAACACTGTAAGGAGTATGAGGGGCATGATTTTAAATTTACGATAATTGATATTTTAGACATAGACTGAAGGAGTGGCCCCTAGACCCTACAACTAGAGAAACGAGGCACAATGGCAGATTGAAACTAAGGTGATAAACTGGCCGGGTATCAATGGTGCTCTATCCTTAGCCTGTTTACTTGAAGTTAAAAGCATTAAATAGATAAATTAATTGATATACATTTTTTACATGTATTTATATAACATTACATTTTATATGTACATATATATATATATATATATATATATATATATATATATATATATATATATATATATATGTTTATTAATAGCATTTGTACCTATACTATTTTGACAAGGGCATGATTTTTGGGGATTGGTGTGTTATTTGCTGTACATTCTAGTGTGTTTTTTATCATGACATGGGTTCTGTAGTTGAATTGTAGTGTGACTGTTGAATATTTATGACCTTTATGAATATTCATTATATTTGTAGCACACCCACAGGTGTAGCTGAAGTAGATATGTGTTCCTTCCTACCTGACTCTGGTGACACCCCTATTAGGCCCAACACACCAAGGTGGCAAGAATGACAGATTTATTTCTAGATGACACATCTAGTTTAAAACGCAATAGCACACCCACAAACAAATTATTTCAACAGTGCACCAGTTAGCAATAAGGCAAGGTGAGATATGCATGCAATGAAACCATACATCCACCCTCTTCCCCAGTATTCAACAAAAAAAAAAAAAAGGTCTTGGCATTCAAACATGCACAAAGAAGGCCATATCAATGAGCAGTCAAGCTTTATAATGCAGCAGTAAAAACACGGGAGAAAAATGCAATGTCATTAGGCAATAAAAGAGTTATAATACAGCAATACAGATATGAGAAAATGCAATGTCATTGAACAATGAAGATTTATAATACAATACAAATATGAGACAATGCAATGTCATTGAGCAGCAAACTTCTTGAAGGCAGCAGTACTAACACGAGCAAAATGCAATGTCATTGAACAATGAAGATTTATAATGCAACAATACAGATATGAGAAAATGCAATGTTATTGAGCAGTAATAACACCCTCAACCACCTTGATCTATTCTAAAAAGACGAACTATGAAACACTCTATTCTACCCTGTTCACTGGCCAGTGACTACTTACAGTCTTGCTGCCAGCATGATGGGGCCCAATTTGTAGCTCATATGGATCCCAGTTATTTGTAATCCACAAAGCATTTAGGGAGGAATCCACAATCTTAGAAAAATATAAAATGATGGCCAAAGCCTCTCACCACTCCGTCCAGAATATCCTAGTGACCAGGCACCATGATTCCTCTGATGAGAAAAGTAGAAAAATCACTTGCCAGAACCCTGGTAATCATCTATGGCTTCTCTGTACTAGGCCCAAAGAAACTCCTTTCTCACTGAGTCATATGCAATCATGGAACTACTGATTTCAGACTTCTCTCATGATTCCACAAAATACCATCATCCAGGATTTCAGCAAAAGACAGACACAGTCTGCTACTTCACTTCCCTGTCCCCAAAGCACTAGAAAAGAAAATCCAGTCATGCTGCAATGCCCTTTTTCCCTTCAGCTCCCTGTTTCAGTCTTCCCTCCTTCAGCTAGTGTTTCAGTCTCCTCTTTCACTTGTGAAATTGTCTTTTATATTCCTGAAAAGAGCTCCACCTTGTGGTGTAATGAAAACTACAGTGTATTACTTCTACAATGAAATACAGTGGGAGCTACATAGGGTTTTATTCTATTAGTACAGTGTTAATTGGGGGTGGATCTGTTTGTTTAAATTGAGCTTAGTAACAGTTTTCTAATTTCCTTGAAAAAGTCTCTGATTCACCAGAGACAAAAGTGCTTGGAATACTGTTTATACCTTTTGGATTTTTATGTGACTACACCTTTCATGTGTTTTATTGAATAAATTCCTGGATAAACTGTGAATTGGCTTTTGTACCTGAACCCACTCCTGCTGTTTTTGTCATTTGGAGTTTGTATTGTCTACTACATTTTTTACTGGTTTGTTATTATGGCAGCAGAGGGTCAATGGACTGATTCACAACAGTTGTTGTTCTCTCAGACATTTGGCCAGTCCATGGAGGATCTCCTTAATTGTATAGAACATATGTCTGAGAGGCTAGAGTGAATTGAATGCTGTCAGGCTGTAGGAGCAGCTGCGGATGTCAATTAACGTCAATAACGCAAACCAGGAAGGCAGGAACTCGGCTTTTACAAGTGCCATTCTAAGGTTGCTTGATAATACAGATTTAACCCCTATAAATGGACCTTTATCTAATGAAAAAACTCACTCACAGCATGGGATGACTGGGACAGGTATTCAACCTCCAGGTGAAGGTTATAGTGCTTCAAATACCCGGAATAATTGTAAGGGACAGAATGAGTTTTTTTTGTGTTGGTGAATGGCTGCAGGAAAACCCGAGGATGACGCCAGTAAATATTGTAAGTACTGCTGATTACAGCACTAAACTACAGAAATTAGACCATTACATACTGAAAATAAAGTACAATTAGAGAACTCGCACTTTAAAGAATGTTTGAAAAGTAAGATTGTACCAAAGGGTCTATGAATGTGGAGATTTCCACCTGGTTTAACTGCTAACTCGCCCTTGCATAAGGAATTGATAAACATGTTTGATGGGCATGGATTTGAGTATATGGACACTGCGGTTAAACACAATCAGACTTTGTTGACTGGTTTAATTAATGATTCTACTGAACTGGATAAGGTAATTACAGGGGCTAGAGCTCATTTGGACAATTTATTTGATTATAATAGAGTTTTTAAATCAATTGAGCACCAAATTAATATTACTAAAAACAGAAAAATAAGGAAGCTTGAAAGGGATAGGGTGCAATCCATTGAGAATAAAGCATACCCTGAACCCCCAAGGTCACAGAATTGGGTGGCACCAAATTAATTTAATGATGGTAATGATGGTTATGATGAGCCAGATGTGACTACTTTTTAGAAGAGGAACAATGCCCTCCATTGAGGAGGTCCGAATGCCTCCAACAGAGATACAACAGGGAACCCCCAGGTGGAGTGGCCCACACTACAAACAGGGGTCGAGGGGGGTACACCGTGAATCAAAGGGAGAATTGGAGAGGGGGTTACCGGGGCAGGAGATAATTGATGACAGTGAATTAAAGGCCTGTGTTATTGTGAAGACTAAAACTGATTTTAATGTGTTTAACTTTTCCTCCCTGGATGTGGATGTAACAATATGTGACCTGTTATCTAAGGATATGACATTTGTACCAGAAAAGAATTTTGATTTATCAAACACATTGATTGACTTGAAACACTGTGTAAGAAAGTTGAATTTTAACATTTTGTTTAAATCTGATGAATATGTAAGCAATCCCCTGCACATTTCCAGTACTTATAATCCATCTCTCCACCCATCTCTGCCAATATTCGAAAAGTTATCTGAAATTGATATAAGGAATTTAAGAAATGATGGTTGCATTACTAATTTAAGTATTAATGAAATAGAATGCCTCAGTAATCTGAGATCTAATGTTGATATTAGGATTATTAAACCGGATAAAGGGGGTGGGGCGGTCATAATGGACAAGGTGGATTATAATCGTTGAATGATAGATGTCTTATTGGGAGATGCTTATGTGAAGAGCTCTTTGAATGAGTTGAATGTGTCATATAAGAAGATTCATAATGTCTTAAATTACTTATTTAGTGAAGGTTCTATTACAATTGATGAATTCAACTTTTTGTCTACCTCTTATCCAAAAATACAATGTATGTTTGGTTTGCCAAAAATTCACAAGTGTTTATTTGATCCCCCCATGAGACCAGTTGTTGATGGTCATGGGTCTATAACATATCTGTTGGTAATATTCTTGAATATCAGGTTGAAATAATTTTTAATGACAGAAAATTATTTATGTAGAGACTCCTGGGACTTTCTTGAAAGAATCAACAAGTTGGATTATGTTGATTCAGGCATTTTTATTACCATGGATGTGAAAGACTCATACACAGTGATACCCCATGAGCCTGGTCTCGAATGGTTTTGTGAATTTTTATGTGAAAAGGGTGTTCCCCAACCTAGGGTTAACTTATGTGAACAATTGTTGGAGGTGGTATTGATGAATAATTTTATATGTTTTAACAATGAATACTTTCTCCAGGAAAATGGGGTTACCATGGGTTCACCACGAGGGGGGCTCTATGTGAACATTGTCATGTTCCAAAGGGAGAAAAAATATTTATTTAACTCAGTTTATTATGAATACTGTAGAATGTACATCGTTTTTTGGATGACATTTTTATTTTTTGGGTGGGTCCCCGTGATAAGATTACAGAATTTTTAGATTTTATGAACAACTCAACACAATTTCAATATTTTACTTGTAGTTTTGATGAGAATGAAATAGCATATTTGGATGTTAAACTAGTTAAGAAAATTTCCAGGAAGGTTTTTCAATCTGAAATCTTTCGTAAAAAGACATATTCATATAGTTTCCTTCACTTTGATAGTGGTCATCCTTATAAACAAAAGAAGGGGGTGGTAAAAGGTCAGCTAGTTAGGGCTGCATGAATGGTTACCTCTTTTTATGCATTTTTAAATGATTGTGAACTGTTGAAGGAAATGTTTTTGAGAAGGGGTTATGCTAACTCACTTGTGAATGAGGTCTTTATTGAGGTTTTGAATAAGAAGGAGAAAGGCTATTTCAAGGCTTTCCTTAATCAGGATGTGGATGAAATTTGTTTGATCAATATACCCAATGTTAACAAGGAGAACAATAGGACCATAGGAGTAAATTATGGAGATTTGACTTGTGTTACGATTTATTGTGGGCCCAATGAAATAGTCATTGAAGTGAATGCTGATGACACAGATGACTTGAACTTGGTCATTGTGGACCAGAATGGAACTGAAAGGGCTGTAGGAGTAACACAGCCGAGAACAGCTCAAGTTACAACCTATAATAGGTCCAGTAAATTAATTATGGATATCTTATATAAGAATTGGGTAATTATTGCATCCTGTAATGACATTCGACAATGGGTGGGTGAGAGACCAAATGTTATATACAGAATTGGTAGGACACTTTAAAATTTCCTTGAATCTTGTAAGAGCCGACCTATGACTGGTTACATGAGGAAATGTGGGGCTTGTTCATCTTGCACACATATTCTTGAGGGCTTGTCTTGAGTTATCAATGGTGTTACTATAGAACTGAGAAGGAAGACTACATGCCAAACTGAAAGGGTGGTATGCTGTGGCCTATGTATGGTTTGTCCCACTTTCTACATCGGGAAAACAGAAAGGAGATTAAGATGTAGGATATATGAGCATTTAGGGGACATTAGGTTAGGCAAAGAGATGAATGCTCTCACTAAACACTGTAAGGAGTATGAGGGGCATGATTTTAAATTTACAATAATTGATGTTTTAGACATAGCCCCAAGAAGTGGTCCCTGGACCCTACAACTGGAGAAACAAGAGGCACTACGGCAGAGTAAAACTAATGCGATAAACTGGCCGGGTATCAATGATGCTCTATCCTTAGCCTGTTTCCTGAAGTTAAAAGCATTAAAAAGATAAATTAATTGATATACATTTTTTACATGTATTTATATAACTTTACATTTTATATGTACATATGTATATGTTTATTAATAGCATTTTTACCTACACTATTTTGACAAGGGCATGCTTTTTGGGGATTGGTGTGTTATTTGCTGTACATTATAGTGTGTTTTTTATCATGACATGGGTTCTGTGGTTTTGAATTGTACTGTGACTGTTGAATATTTGTGAACTTTATGAATGTTCATTATATGGTTTTATTCTGTTAGTTCAATGTTAATTGGAGGTGGATCTGTTTGTTTAACTTGAGCTCAGTAATAGTTTTCTAATTTCCTTGAAAACGTCTCTGACTTACCAGAGACAAAAGTGCTTGGAATACTGTTTGTACCTTTTGGATTTTTATGTAACTACACCTTTCGTGTGTTTTATTGAATAAATTCCTGGATAAACTGTGAGTCGGCTTCTGTACCTGAACTCACTGCTGCTGTTTTTTTCATTACAACTTTCTTTTCCTCTGTGTCACCTAATAAATATACACACTACCAACATTTTTGTCCTAATCTCTGCTTTCTCCTCATATCATATCGCTGTTGACCAACGTCCTTAACCCACCTACTACTCTCCATTCCTAAACTGAGGAGCTGAACTTTACAAACCTCCCTAATTGAAGAAAAGTATTAACAGAAGAAATTGTTCAACCTGCCTGTATTGTTCTCTAGTGTGAGACTGCCCTGTCGCTGTTGACCAACGTCCTTAACCCACCTACTACTCTCCACTCCTAAACTGAGGAGCTGAACTTTACAAACCTCCCTAATTGAAGAAAAGTATTAACACAAGAAATTGTTCAACCTGCCTGTATTGTTCTCTAGTGTGAGACTGCCCTGTCACTGTTGACCAACGTCCTTAACCCACCTACTACTCTCCATTCCTAAACTGAGGAGCTGAACTTTACAAACCTCCCTAATTGAAGAGAAGTATTAACACAAGAAAGTATGTCCTCCTCATACATCAGACTGTTTTAATGCTAGCTCTGTTTTAAAAGACTCTGGTTATCTAATGCTAATTCTGTTATGGTTCTCCAGGGTTTGCTAATATATACTCCCTAGCTAGGTCGCTCAGCAGCCAAAGCCCTTCAAGTACTTCTTGCTTGCCCTCTCCTGTTGTGTCCACTTTAACATACCTCCTTCCTCCCTCTACTCGAGATACTACTTGCCATACATCTTTTGTTCTCTAGGGGGCACCCTTCTCCTAGTCTCCCCCTCTGAGTAAAGCCTCTTCCCTTAGACTCACAGGTCTTATATATTTGTAAGACACTACTGCCTCCAGACAATTTTCTCCCCTTCCTACTGTACTCCTCCTCACCTACACTTCACTCTCTATCTCCACCTCCCAGTGCAACAGTCCCCCCTTGAAGATACATATATCATAGGTTTCTCTGTCCTCTAACACTATTGTTCAGGCCCCTACCTACTACCCATCCCCAAACTTGCCCTAACATTTCAGCTCTCCACTGGTTTTCCCCTGGCCTCTCTCCTGCAGTGGACTGGACCCTCCTTCTGTCCCCTTTCTGTCCCCTTTTTCTCTCGTTCCTTGCCACTGCTCCCTCCTATCCACTTAGCTAACTTACTTCCTCCTGGCCCCATTTAATACTGTAACTTCTGTCCTCCTATCTTTACCCTATTTTATTTCCTCTTGCGGATTATTCTATTCTGCCTACCTAGCGACTGTATTTGTCCCTCATTATACTGTGGAGCACTAGTAGCTTCCGATCTCTACCTGCCCTCTCCCCTGCCCCTTTCCCCTCCCCCTGCCCTCTCCCCTGCCCCTTTCCCCTCCCCCTCCCTCCTACTTCCTCCCTGATTTTATAAATATTCCTTACTCTGTGAGTCGCCATCTTTTTTCCCCTGGTATTCCTCTCCGCTGCTGTGCGCATCCAGCTAAGGGATTGTAATTCCAACAAGGTGAGCCCTGCTGTATTTGTCTAGCCATTTCTTATTTTGTCCTGTCCTTCCACTTAGTGTGCAAGGATACGAACGAAGTGTAACTGTCTAGGACGCACTAGTGCTATCAGTGCGTTTTATTGGTTTTAACTGCTGTAAGTGCTAGGATAGATTGTTTAACGAAGTGTAACTGTGTAAAACGCACATACTATCAGTGCGTTTTATTAGTTTTAACTGCTGTAAGTGCGAGGATGGATAGTTTAACAAAGTGTTACTGCCTAGGACGCACATACTAACAGTGCATGCACAAAGATAGATTGGTATTTTTTTCTTGTTTCACCACATAGATCGCACTTGTTACTTTCGCTCACAAGTCTCTATACATTAATCGCAGCTAACGGCTGCTAGTGTCTGTGTCCCTACACGTGGAATGCATTTACTCTATCGTACATATGCACGTGGAATGCATATATGCTATCGCACATAGCTATATGCCATTCCCCTTCTATTTAACTGTTGTATAAGACCCCAAGATTATCTGCGTTGTACGCTCAGAGGCCTGAGGCTCTAATTGATGTGCTTTGATTATCTGTCACTGTTTTTAAGGGATACCGCGTTATAAAACACTATTTTATCATGTTTTGTTGGAACTGTTGATATTCTAATAGACTACTCCTACCTTAACGTTCGGAGTGAGTGAGGACTACTACTGTTTATATTTGTACCCTACTCCTACGCTTACCTTAGGGGGTAAGGGGATCTAGCCATTGTATCTGTTCATTCTCATTACTGTCCCTTGCTATAGTGTTTAATAGTCCTGTGATATATTGCCTAGGACATGAACATCAATGCCTACTATTTGCAAATGTACCTTGTGTTCTGTGTAATTTAGTTGTACTCTACACCTAAAACTTAACTTAGAGGATAAGTGAAATCTGCCATTACATCTGTTTATTCTCATATTGTACCATGCTATAGTATGTAACAGAACTGTAATATCTTGCCTATGATTTGAATTCCTGAATGTGCCTTGTTTTTTTTTTTCTCTTTGTCTTACTTCTTGTTTCTCTCTACTTTATTTACCAGTTGTTCAACCTGCCTGTATTGTTCTCTAGTGTGAGACTGCCCTGTCGCTGTTGACCAACGTCCTTAACCCACCTACTACTCTCCACTCCTAAACTGAGGAGCTGAACTTTACAAACCTCCCTAATTAAAGAAAAGTATTAACACAAGAAATTGTTCAACCTGCCTGTATTGTTCTCTAGTGTGAGACTGCCCTGTCGCTGTTGACCAACGTCCTTAACCCACCTACTACTCTCCATTCCTAAACTGAGGAGCTGAACTTTACAAACCTCCCTAATTGAAGAGAAGTATTAACACAAGAAAGTATGTCCTCCTCATACATCAGACTGTTTTAATGCTAGCTCTGTTTTAAAAGACTCTGGTTATCTAATGCTAATTCTGTTATGGTTCTCCAGGGTTTGCTAATATATACTCCCTAGCTAGGTCGCTCAGCAGCCAAAGCCCTTCAAGTACTTCTTGCTTGCCCTCTCCTGTTGTGTCCACTTTAACATACCTCCTTCCTCCCTCTACTTGAGATACTACTTGCCATACATCTTTTGTCCTCTAGGGGGCACCCTTCTCCTAGTCTCCCCCTCTGAGTAAAGCCTCTTCCCTTAGACTCACAGGTCTTATATATTTGTAAGACACTACTGCCTCCAGACAATTTTCTCCCCTTACTACTGTACTCCTCCTCACCTACACTTCACTCTCTATCTCCACCTCCCAGTGCAACAGTCCCCCCTTGAAGATACATATATCATAGGTTTCTCTGTCCTCTAACACTATTGTTCAGGCCCCTACCTACTACCCATCCCCAAACTTGCCCTAACATTTCAGCTCTCCACTGATAGTTTTTCCCCTGGCCTCTCTCCTGCAGTGGCTTTATTAACCGAACTACCCAACAGCTCCCTCACCAACATCAATATGCCCACTCGCGTAACCTAACTAACTTTAACCCCTCTGTATTTTCTGAAACCCTTAAACTTACAAACTGGGATTCACTAAAAACTCTTCCCCTAGATGATGCCCTAGAAGTCTTCAATTCTACCTTCCTTAAAATCCTAAACTCCCAAGCCCCCCCTCGAACAAAATGAATAAAACACAACTCTGCACCTTGGCTAACTAAGGACACTAAAACACTAATGCTACAAAGAGACAAAACTTGGAAACTTTACAATAAAAATAAAAAAACAGCTTCCTTCCTTCAATTTAAGCAACTACGCAATCTTACTAAAAAACGTATCATATCTGATAAAAAATCATACTACACCAAACTACAGTCTACCCTCACTAACAACCCCAGAAAATTCTTGAATTCCATCAATTCCCTCCTACACCCAGGTACTAAATCCAACCCCTGTCCAGATGACAACAAGACTGACACAGAAATTGCAACTCTCTTCAACTCCTTTTTTACCAGCTCCATAGCTGATCTGACTAAATCCTTCTCCTCTTCCACCCCCATCCCAAACCCAAAGCCTTCTTCACCATCCTCACCTCAATCCTGCTCCCTTAATTCCCCTCCCACTTTCATTCTACAACCCGTGTCTACCACCAGTATCAAAAAGCTTCTCTCCAAACTCAAACCATGCTCCAATGCCCCCGACAATATTCCATCACTTTTTCACAAGCTCGCAGCCGATGGCATAGCCCCACCTATCAGCATGCTCATCAATAGATCCATCCACGAATCTTATGTTCCCAAACTTTGGCGAGCTGCCCACATTCTGCCCCTTCATAAAGGAGGCAAAAATAATAGCATTTCTAACTTCCGCCCAATAGCCATCCTCTCCCCAATTTCGAAAGTCCTTGAAAAATGTATCCACCGGCAACTCATGCCGCATCTCCTCACTAACCAACTTCTCACTCCTACGCAACATGGGTTTTGGCCTGGCCACAGTACCATAACTGCTCTCCTTTCTTTCCTAGACATTGTCAACCATGTACGTGACTCTGGAGAAATTGTCTCCACTGTCCTTCTTGACCTTTCCAAAGCATTCGACACAATATCCCACACACTCCTTCTCAACCACCTTTCTAACCTCAATCTCTCACACAATTCCCTTTCTTGGTTCAAAAGCTATCTCTCAGATAGATCCCAAGCAGTGAAATGGAATACAGGTACCTCAAACTTCTTACCTACCCCTACTGGAGTCCCTCAGGGTTCAATTCTCGGACCCCTGCTCTTCAATGTCTTTATCAACGACCTCCACTCTGCAATTCCTCATTCTCAAATTGTGCAATATGCAGACGACTCCACTGTTATCTGCTCAGCCCCTAGCCTTCCCGAGCTCCAAGCCAAAACCCAATTGGCCTTCACAACCATAGAAAATTGGAAGCTTCAAAACCATCTTTCCCTTAATGCCAATAAATCCCATATCATTCTCTTCTCCCCCTCAAAAACTCTGCCTCTTGATAAGCCATCTTTCAAAATCTCCAGCCTCTCCCAGTCTCAAATAGACGTTGTTAACAATGCAAAATTACTCGGAGTTGCCATTGATGAACACCTGACATTTAATACTCACATTCAACTAAACATAAAAAAAAACCATCAGAAGCTAGGTATGCTCTACAGAAATGCTAACTTTCTTTCTTTAACCACAAGACAAACACTCACCACTACCTACCTTCTCCCTTCTCTATTGTATGGTGCTCCTATCCTAACCAACCTCACCGCTTCTATCTCCTCAAAACTTGAAAGTTGCTACTACAAAATCACCAAATTCACTACTAACTCCCCCCATTCCACACACCATTGCATTTGCCTCCGTAGTCTCCAATGGCTAGAACTCCCTAATCACCTGGATTACCTCAAACTTACTACTGCACATAAACTAATTTTCAAACCTACTGCTTGCCCTGCATTATCTAACATCTTACCCTCCTACACTCCTCTCAGGCCCCTAAGATCTAGTCACCAAAACCTTATTTCAGTATACAAACCCAAACGACCTCCTGGCCACCTCCTTCTTTCTTATACTATAGCAAAAAAATGGAACTTACTTCCTTCCCTTCTAAGACTCACTACAAGTTATGAACAATTCAAATCTCTTCTCCATTCTCACCTCTCCCAAAACTGGAAATGCAATTGTATACTTCCTACCTAGATCTTATTAGATCTCTGTTTCATTTTTTTCCTACCTAGAACTTATTAGATCTCTGTTTCATTTTTCCCCCCGCCGACCCTTCTTCTTCAAACTCTCCCCTCAGCTCCCCTCCCTCTACTTCTATACCTCCTCTCTCTCCCCTGCTTACTCTCTTATTTCTTCCTTTTATATTTTGTCCTCACCCCGGCCTACATACATGTCTTGACTTACTAATGTATCTTTTGCCTTTTTCATAAGATGTGCTTTTATACTCAAACCTATTTCTTCTACTCTATTTTTCCTTGCTTCTCCTTCACTTCCCCCCTGATTTATGTCTCTTGCATTCTAGATCTATGTATAATCTATTCTCATGTCTCTCTTCTATGCTAACAATACAGTATACTGCCATAAGTACTATGTTTTTAGAAATTGTTAATGGTGTTATCCTGCTATAACACTGTGCGTTATGTGTGCAATGTATTTTCTTACGTATACTACCATAAGTACTATGTTTTTAGAAATTGTTAAAGGTGTTATTCTGCTATAACACAGTGTGTTGTGTGTGCAATGTATTATTAATATGGAGCTTTTCTCCCCGGGCCTCCACTGAAAACGGGCTTTCGAGCCCAGTGGACTTCCCCAGTTATCAAACTGGAAATAAATAAATAAAAAATAAATAAATATCTCCTACATCTCCTCTCTCTTATTGCTCCTACTCATAAATTTAAAATTGTAATATCTCACTGTATGTATAAATTTCTCTTGTATTTTTTATGCAATGACTGTATTTTACTGATTGCAGAGTTCCTCTAGTATATTTCCCTTTCTGTTATTGTATATTCATATTGTAACTATAAGCTTTACATTTGCCTCTATTGTATAAAAATTACCTATTTTGTAACTGGAGCTTTTCTCCTCAGGCCTCCACAGTAAAAGGGCTACCAAAGCCCATTCGGACTACCCCAGTCGACAAAAGGAATATATAAATGAATAAATAATAAATACCTTCTGCGTCTGTGCATATCAGATAGTGCTCAGTTAAGGAGTCCATCTTACCACTCAGAAATGCATGATAGTCCTGCAAAGCAAGATAGTGCCTGCTTAAAAATGAGCAAACAGCAGGACGGTCAGTGACAGTTACTTTCATCCAGCTAACCTCAACCTCCACCCAGCAGTTATAGCTATGACTCTGATGCCCATGTAATATATTTCACCATTGTTCCATACAGAGAAGTTGCCACACATTAAAGTATTTCAAGATGCCTAACACAAATCACAAATCCAGAAATACTGCAGAAAATATCTGGTTGATCAGTTCCAACCTCACTCTAAAAAAATAATAATACTTACCTAATTGCTTCTGTCTTGCACCATTCCTCTCAGGGGTCTATGTCAATTCTTCGAACGCTTAAAATGTCGAACGTTACATGGTCAAGACCAAACGTTAACAGCACCGGTGCAGAATGGGAGAATTTCCCATTTCTGCACTGAAGTGTGGTCTGAAGTGTGGTCTCAGAGTTGGTATATTTAAGTAGGGGGGTGTGGGGGGTGCGTTCCCCCCTGCTCACACTGTTAAGTTTTTTTTTTTTTTTTTTAATTATTAAATATTCGAACATCCAAATGTCGAACATTTGGTCTCGACCATGTAACATTCGACATTTTGGATGTTCAATTATTTAACGTAGAACCCTTCTCAGCTGTCCAGAATTCTGTAGAATGTTCTTGAAGATTACAGTTAATCAGTAAAGACAGACATTAGAAATACCTACTTTTTATTTAGATAGAAAAACCCTCAGTCCTCCTTAAGGGCCATGGCTTTGAGCCTGCATTTGAATGTTGCATATCATTGCCCCATGACCTCACAATGCTCAAGACTAAAATGATTTTGTGTGATTTAAATGGAAAAAGTCAAGTAGAGCACCTCCCCCTTGGATGCCCATCTCGCCACAGGTGTGTTTGGATATAAAAAGGTACAATACTTATTTTGCAAGTGGTTGCTGCTGTTTTGGCTCACATTCTAACTGAAAAAGTTCCATGGATAAGTCAGCATTCCTGGTTAACAGATATATTAGTTAATTAACTTGCTAACTAACTAACTAATCAATTAACTAACTAAATGCATACATGCATGCATACTTACATAAACAAACATATAAACAGACAGATAAATAAATCTGTTTATAGTTTGCTTATTTTAATACAGTGTATGTGGGAAAATGAAAATAAATTACAAGTACATACAATCAAATATTTCAAGCATGGGCATTAAGGCCCTAATAGCTTGCCAATATATCAAAACATTTTTTCCCATAAGTGTCCAGGCTGTTCTTAAAAATATTTAAACTAGTACTTTCTTTAATGAAATTTGGTAGTCTGTTCCATGCATCAGGTGTTTTGTCAGAGGACCAATAGTACACTTCTCATTCCTATAGAATCTTCTACAAAGGTTGTCTGATGATACTCTAGTACTTTTTGATAACCTCAAACATTCCCAGAGGTAGTTGTCTCTAAATGCCCTATATACCTGAATAAGATCTCCTCTTAGATATCTGTAAGATATACTGTAGAAGTTCAGATATTTTAGCCTTTCATAATAACTTAAATTTTCACATCCGTGGATGTTCTTGGTTTATTTCCACTGTACTCTTTCCAGTTTACTCATGCTTGTTTTCTTATAGGCGTATTGTTATTCCATACTCAAGTTTGGGTCTAACGTAACTAACAAACAATGACTTCATCATTTTTGATTTCCTAGACTTTATAGATCTTTTTATACAACCTATAGTTGTATAACTATCATTAACCATTTGGTTGATGTGATTAGAAAAACTCATAGCTGAATCTGAGCACCCAGGTCCTTAAATAGGTTCATAGGTTTATAGGTGTGTATTAGGCTAATGGCCCTGGAGCCTTTACAAGCCTAACCCATAGGATTACCCTGGCATCGTGCCACCTAACCTTAGTTCAAGTAGAGCCACTGGAGTGATCCCCAGGGTGAATTTTCTATTTCCCAGCCATTCATCAAGATTTCTCTTGAAGAAGGCCAGTGAGGTGCTCTGCTTGACATGTATGGGGAGTCTATTCCATAACATGGGCAGTCTCTGGGTTATGAACCTGTCCCTCCAGTATATTCTGTTGATTGTGGTAATGAGGTTGAAATCTCTGGAGCGTGTGGTGCGGAGGGATTGGATTTCTTTAGATATAGCATTTCTAACAGAGCTGAGTCAGACATGGCTTTGTAAGTCAAGCAGAGATCGCCTCTAAGTAGGCGATATGAGACAGAGAATAGTTGGAGTTGTTTGAGTCTGTCCATATAGGACAAGTGTTTAAGACCTAGGATCCTCTTTGTGAGATACTTTTGCGGTCTCTCCAGTTGTTGCAGGTGTCTAGTGAGGTACCTGCCAAATGGGGCATTGTACTCAATGATTGGCCTAATGAGGGAAGAGTAGAGGGCGACAATGACCTCTTTCTTCCTGGATGCAAAACTCTTAGTAATGAGATGTGCCACATAGAAGGACTTTCTGACCACAGTGGCAATGTGGTGGTCGAAAGAGAGGTTGCTGTCAACCTTTGTTCCCAGATCTCTTAAAATGCCTTCTGTGTTCAGTGGACTACCATCAATGTGGTAATTCATGGCAACCAAATTTTTCCCAAAGGGGATGACTACACATTTTTTGGCATTGAGCTTAAGGCCATGATTCTGACACCAGTTGTTGGTCTCAGTGAGGCTTTTCTATAGGATGTCAACATCACTTGGGGAGTTAATAATAGCTCCCAACTTACAATCATCTGTGAACTTTGTCAGCCAGAGTCCCTTCGTGTTGGCCTGGACTTCAGAGAAGTATATACCAAACAGAAGAGGACCCAGGACTGAACCCTGTGGGACTCCACTCGTGACTGGTCGGCAGTCTGACTTGGAGTCAGCTACTTTCACACTGTGGGTTCTATCTGTGAGCCAGTTTGCAACCCATCTAGTGATATAGAGGTTGATGCCTAGCTTACTCAGTTTTGCTATGATTCCTCAGTGGGGAATGGTATCAAAGGCCTTGGACAGATCAAGGTAGGCTGTGTGAACCACCTTGCCTTCATCCACATCTCTGGTGACTGACTCAAAGAAGTCGACCAAGTTGAGCAGGCATGATCTACCCTTCACAAAACCAAACTGTTTGGGATCCAGTTTTTTGGCGATTTCCTATATCCTTGTTTATTAGGTCATTAGGTCGTATTAGGCAGAACCCCTCACTGACTCTCTTCAAGAGAAATCTTGATGAGTGGATGGGAGACCGTAAGTTTACCCCAGGGGTCATATCTGTGTCACTGCTAGACAGGGGCACAGTAAACTAATTCTATTATATAAGGGGACCTTCATTGTGTCACTACTAGACAGAGGCACAGTATTCTAAATTTATTCTGTACATTTTTTGTACCATTTCATGGCGTGGCAAAAGCCACATCACTATGGCTAGGCTTACAAATGCCCCAGGGCAGATAGCCTAGTACTATACTATGAAACTATGAAACTATGATGATGCATTCCATAGCTTTGCATATCAGACTCATTAGGCTAATGGGGTGATAGTTCCAAGGGTCTGTAGTCGCTCCTCCTTTGTGGAGAGGGATGACTGTAGCAGTGCACCATTCAGTAGGGACAAAGCTTGAGATGAGGCTGTGATTGAACAGGGCACACAGGTGAGGTGCCAATTCACTCTGTAGTTCATGTAGAACACAGCCAAGGATATTGTCAGGTCCCATAGAAGCGGTAATCTTGGCTTTGGACAGTGCTGTTTTAGCCTGTGCAGTAGTAGTGCTGGGTGCCTAGAAATCTACTGTTAATGTGATATTTCCTTTGGGAGGGGAGAGAGGGGTAAAGTTGGCACTGAATCTGTCAGCCAGTATATTGGCAATATCTGTTGGCTTGGTATAGGAGGTACCATTGTGCAGTAGCTCAGAGCAAATCTGGATATTGCCATGGAGATTCTTTGCAAAGGCCTTGTGGTTGTCTTTACTATCTGCTGCAATTCTGTTTTCGTAGCTAGCTTTGGAGGATTTGATGAGGGATCTAAACTTTTTGTTGAGGCTGATAAGGGAGTTTTTCCAGTCTTGGGACTTCACCTTATTCCGTATCAGTTTCCTCCTTCTGTTGTAGTGTTTGTTAATGGCAGTGGACCACCAGATTGGCTTCCTGTTTTTGGAGGAGAGCATCTTGGTTCTATTGGGTATGGCGAGATCCATGCATATGAGTACGTGTTCGTACAGTGCACTGGTGTATGATTTGGTGGTCATGCAACTACTCTCCATTTGCATGGGTGCCGTTAATTTAGCCACCTCTGTTTTTAGGATCCCAAAATTAGCTTTGGAGAAGTTTTTCATGGTGGCTACCTTTGTGTGGGGGTGGGAGGGATGTGGATTTCCAAGATGATTAGTTTGTGGTCGGATATAACCAGAGAGGAGTTGACTATTGGTGTAGAGCAACATTTGCCCATGTTAGTAATGACCAGGTCAAGGATGTTGCTACCTCTAGTGGGGGTAAGAATGAGCTGGTCCAGGGCATTGGAATTAATGAATTCCAGGAAATGTTGGGCAGGTGTATTGGTACATGAGTAGTTTTCCCAGTTAATGAAGGGATTGTTGAAGTTGCACAGTATGAGAATGTTAGGTTGGACCCTAATATTCTCCAGGGTGCTTAGGAATGTGGAGTGTGAATCTTGGACATGGTTGGGGACCTATAGCAGGCTACGACCTGAATCAATGTCTTACCCAATGTTAGCTGCACCTGAAGTATCTCTGATGCATTATGTTGGACTACCAGTCTGGAGGTGTGCGCATCCTTTATGAATATGGAAACACCACTGCCTTTGGAGCTTTGGTCCAAGTTCTGGGGCCGAAAGGAGTCTACAGTTTCAATCACTGTGTGCTGGATTAAATATTCACCTTTCAATTTATGTCTCCCATATCTCATATGCTTAGTTTTTGATGTATTTATCAGCATAGTATTCTCCTGTGCCCAAATGGTCAACTTAGTAAGTTATTTTGCAGACATAACTTATCTGTAACACATGTAATCAGTTTACCCAATTTCAGGTCATTTGCATATAGACTGCAGAACACCTCATATGAAAAGAAAATAGGTCTGAAAGATACAGTCTAAACAAGTAAGGGCCTAGGACAAAGCTCTGTGGGATGCCCTGACTGTAACCAAGGACTTCACCTGTCCAGTTGCTGTATGATACTTGCCATGTCCTATTTGTAAGTCATGCAGCTATCCATCTTATCAAGAACACATCGATACCTTGTAGTACTAATTTATTGATCAGTGTTTTGTGTATGACCCTGTCAAATGCTGAAGCTAAATCTATATAAATTACATCATAGCACAATTTTTCTTTCATAGCTGTTATTATATTGTTATAGAACATCATGTTACAGGTGGTAATAGATCTATTTTCAACATATGCATGCTGATATATGGTTTCAAGTCCCAACCTATCCAGTTCTGACAATAACTTATCCAGTATTACCTTTTTTATTTTTCCACAAAATGAAAGTAGACTTAAGGGTCTATATGAGTCTGGGTTTGTCCTACTCCCCTTTCCCTTAAAGACAAGTTTAATAATCACGTCTCCAATATTGAGGAATCTCCCGAAATTTATATGACCTACTGAATAATAGATATACCATAAGTTCTTGTGAAGTGTTCTTAGGTCATTGTTACTAATTCCGTCTCATTCCTGTGCTTTGTTTGGATCCAGTTTGTGCAGTTCTTTTTCAATATAATCTAATTTGATTACAGTATCTGGGGTTTCCTGGATGTCACTAGGACATCTTATTACCCCTTGTGTGGAGCCAAACTGTTTTGCATAAGATTTCTGTTGTGTCTGAGAATAAATTTTAGAATCTGCACACAGTTTATCAATTTGTGTTTTTACTCCTTCAACATCTTCGGTATCTATAAAAAGGGTTTCCTATTATGCTCAATATCTTTATATAAATTTTCTTCAAAATGTTCTTGATCTTGTCTCACACTATGCTTAATCTGTTTGTTCAGCTTGTTTATTTCAGTTTTCAAAGTTGTAGTTTTACCTCTCTTTCATTTCTTATATTTTTTGTCTCTCACCTTAATCAGATGTCTTATTCTTATGGAAATATATCCCCCTGATGTTGTATGTCTAGATCCTGATGTTAAACAATTTTTTGATTTTTTTGCATTCAGTTTCTCTTTCAAAACTTTTCACATTCCATATGCAGTTTATCACCTGAACACCTCACTCCAGTCAGTTTTACATAGTGACTGTGTTGCTTCCATATAATCTGTAATTAACCTTCTGTGCTTTGGTTTAGATTTCAGTTTGCTAGAATTATCTAGCAACAAATTAACCTTTATAACCCCATGATCACTGCACATCAAAGGTGGTAAAACTTGACTTGAAGTAACAGTAATTTCTTTAGGAACACAAACAATGTCTAGTATGTTCTGTTCTCTAATCTAAACTAATCTTGGAATAATAAGTAATATTTTTAACCATACAACCCTGGTAGAACAAAAAATGCCATTTACTGTTAATGTTTACTGCTACTGCCTTGTTTTAACTGAATGCACACTGTGTATTCATAAATAACAATGACACGAGGAAAACAAAGAACATGTCAAAAAAAAAAAGAACAGGGCTTTGACTCTACAAGGTAAGAGACTTGGCAGTCGTTGTGCTATGCTGAGTATAGATGCACTCTGACTTATCAACAGACTGTCGAATTCAGAATTTAAGTTAAATGAAAAAAGCATAGTATATCTGAAAACAGTTTTAAAAAGAAATCAGGGTGTGCATGTGCTTACCTGAGCCCTATGACATACCTCTACACCTGGCATATTTAGTTTGTCCATTGTTCTCCTTTTTTAGAAATCCTACATAACCAACTCTATATTTTTTAATTCAACCTAGTATATGAATTGCCTTTATCTCTGCCCCACACGGTGGTGGGATTTGTCACTGTTATTAGCACTATTGCTACTTCTGGAAAACTGTTACAACTGTCTGCCACCTTTTGCGTTAAAAAACTTCCTTCCTACCTCTAGTACCTTTCAACATTCCACCTTGACTCTTCAAACAGTGATCACTTATTTTCATACATGTGTTGAAACAGTGAACCCATCTGTTATGTACAGAACTTTAACACACATTGTTTGTCATATCCCTCCATTCCATTACACACACACACACACACACACACACACACACACACACACACACACACACACACACACACACACACACACACACACACACACACACACACACACACCTCATTTCCCTTGATATACTTTAATTTGTCTGTAACATCCTCCATCTCCTTCTCTTGCAAAAAAGTCTCTTTCATCAAAACTGCACATATTGTAATTTTTCATTATATAACTTGTATTGGAGACCTTGCATAATTTTTATCTTTCTTTATAGTGAATCTTTCCTGTTTATGTCCTGCTAAAATAAGATCTCCAGAACTGCACACAATACTCCACATGGTAACTTTCTGGTTTCATAATAGTGAAGCCTCTTCCTATACATGTAGGTGTTTCTTCTGCCATCTTTGCCAGTTTGCTACAGTGCTTTGCCTCCCTTACTAATTTAATGATAACCCTAATCCTTCCCCTACCCAAACATTACAACAAACCTTAGAAAAAAACTTTGCATAACACCAGCAGTACACATGATATTCAGACACACACCACATGCAGCAACACACATGCACAACACTAAATCTGTTTCTTTTGGTAGCCCTCATTCTACCCCTAAATCCCAAGTACTCACAAAAACATCCTTCCCGCTAATGCTGTAACTTTCAGTAAGTCTGCAAGCCTTGGCATTAGTACACCAATCTCACATTTACTTGACCTGCATGCGTTTGATCTTTCCTCTGATATCTTGACATTCAGTGAGTGGAACAGTCGACTACATTTCAAAGGCATGCACTTCGTTGATGAACTGCACATTCGACAGAATGAATGGCACTGTCTTTTATGCTCCTTGATGTACATTGGCCCTAATGGATACATTTCTGTGATCAAGAAAAGGCATGTATTTCATTCCACACAATTTGTAATGCTATTTATATAAAGATAGGAAAAGACTACCCCTGTAGTGACCTTTGTGATTCTCTAATAATAAACAGACTGTCATAACATATCTGTTGGGGCTGCCAATTAAAAAATAAATGACATAAAAAACCCAATAAGATAGATAGATGGATGGATGATAGATGGACAGTGAGACAGATAGGTAGGTAGCTAAAGAAAAGAAAGAAACTGATAAACAGTCAGTCAGTCAGCTGGACATTGAGACAGAGACAGAGAGAGCTATAGAGAGAGAAAAATAGAGATAATATCCTCCCACATCACACACTCACTGAGAACAGGGGACATACAGCAAGAGATGCTCAAGACACAGGAGGAACATGGCTTTTCACAGCAGATACAGACTCAGATGAAAGTAAAGGTTATGTAACACCCACGCTCACTGAGACAGAACAGAGGAGAATGTTAGGAGAAATCCTTTAGACCCACAGAATGATGGTATCTTTTTTGCTACAGTATACAAGACAATCAAAGCATTTAGCATAGCATGGCTCCAGTTTGTGTTTCATGTAGAGTTAGGTCATTCTAAAGATGCTAATAGTAAGTCTGAGAGCTTTGGCTGCACAAAGGTCTAACCAACAGTGATGGTAGACCAACTTTAAATAAAGAGTCATGCATCAGTTCTCACATTAACAAGCCAAGCAGAAACTTTAAGTTCACTCCTTGAAATATCATATACACCTAGTTCACTAATAAAAATTGAACTGTATTTTTATTTTTATTTATTGACATTTGTTAACTGGGTTAGTCCAGCTGGGTTTTTGGCTCATTTTCAGTGGAGACCCGAGGAGAAAAGCTCCAAGTACAGACAGTTTACAAAAATAAAATACAACAACATTTACAGTAACAAATTATAAGAAATGGAGTTATACAATCTCATAAAAATACAAAGCAAAAGTATGCACACAATTTTGTAGTTGAGTAGTTACGAATATTTACATATTTACAAACATGAGTTCGATCCATCAGAAAAGAGGTATCATCAAGTACAGGCTTTGCTATTGTTGGGAGGGGAACTTATTGATCTGAGATAAATCAAGAGTGGAGAGGGGGACGTCAAGTTGGGGCTTTGCAAGAACAGATTTTGGAGCTGAGTAAGTGGAGTTTGACTTTTTCTTAAAGTGGGCAGGGGGAATAGTGGAGCATATGTCTCTAGGAAGTTTGTTCCAAGTCTGGGCTATGGAGTATTTATACGAGTTTGTCTACTGCTTTTTTGGTTGGTAGGTAGGTATGTAGAAGTTACTGATTTGAGGTATGGAGAGTACGAGATGGAGTGTAGGTAGAAATGAAGAAAGAGAGAGCAGGAGAAGATGAAGGTTTGTAGAGAATAGAGTATAACATTTGAAGTTGTATTAGCAATAGAAAGTCGGGGAATTTCAGACAGTTTAGGGATGTAAGGACTAGGCAGTGGTGTGTATTATATGGAGAGTTAGTGATAAATCTAGAAATCTTATGGTAAGTTTGTTGAAGTTTGTTTAAAGTTGTAGATTGAATGTTGGTAAACACTGGAGCAGTATAGAGAAGAGATAGGAGAAGGAGAAGGAGAGCTTGAGCAAGGGAGAGTCTAGCATTTGGAGTTAGAAATTTTTTGTTACGATAACATAAACCTAGTTTCTTGTTTGTCTTTTTTATGGATTGGAGAAAGTACATATTAAATTTGAGTTCATCATCAATGATGACTCCTAGAAGTTTAGTGTGAGCATCAGGTTTAATAACTTTGTTATTAGAGGAAGAGATAGAGAAGGAGCATTTGTGGTGGGAAAGTGAGCGGGGGAGAAATAGAAAGAGTTTGGTCTTTTTAGGGTTGAGGATGAGTAGGTTATTAGTTAGCGACTGTTCGGTAGATAAAAAGGCTTGCTGAGACAGAGTATGAAGCTCAGATATGTTATCAGAAATGGTGATGAGGTATGACTCATTGGCATATTGTATGAGGGAGGATAGTTTACAAGATGTGTGGAGGTGATTGGTGAAGATATTGAAGAGGAGGGGTCCCAGGATGGAGCCCTATGGAACCCCTGTTGGGACAGGTAAGAAGGGAGAATAGGAAGAGAGCCATTTAACAGACTGCTGCCTACTAGATAAGTAACTTGAGAACCAGGTAAGGGTGGAGGATGATAGGTTGAGACTAGCAAGTTTAGATAGTAGTAGGGGATGGGAGACTGTATCAAATGCCTTAGAGAGGTCTAAGAAAAGACAAGAGATGAGTTTGTTGTTATCTAGGGCCTCAGCAATGGTATGGGTAAAGGATAGGAGGGCTGTAGTTGTGCTGTGTTTGGGACAGAAATCATGCTGTGTGGGTGTGAGAAGGTTGTATTGGAGTAGGTATTTAAGAAGTTGTGAATGAATGCTTTTTTTGAGGATTTTAAATAGAGGGGATAAATAAAATATGTACTACAAAATAATAAAATAATAAAATAGTCCACGGTTAAGTAAAAAATGGAATATCCTTTATTGAAACACATAAACGATCCTAGTTGAGTATAATGAAAAGCATTAAAGACCTTCGTTATTTATTTATAATCAGGTTATTTGGAACAACGGAGTGGTTACAGAGAGTGGTTCTGTTAAGAGCAATAAAAGCATTAAACGCATTCTTTTAACCAAGTCCCCCTTCCCCCTTAACACCATAGTGTAAACTGAGACTGTGCTACCTTAGAACTGAAACTAAAAGCTAAAGACAAATTAAAATATATAATACAAGAACAGCTTATTAAGGCTAACCTACTAATCCAATGTTATTATTTAAGAAACTAACTCACTAACAAAATGACTAATTGGCTTTCAGTTCTTTTGTAGTCTCTAGCAATTGATTAATTCCCTTGGAGCTATAAGTAGTGAGGAATAAATAAACAGTAGCACTGTAGCAGTTAAGGCCCTATGTTGGTGTGCTCATCAGTATGTATGAACCCGTTACATAAGTGCTGCGGGACTGGCTGAATGTATTCTATAACAGAGCTAAAGATGTTCTTCCAGCTTCCACTATAAGTGGATGAAAGCGAATGCAATGAGGATTGGAATCCCTGAACTGCATTCGCTGAACATTTTTCAAAGTGCTTTTGCAGGGGGCAAGCCCCCATGCACCCTCACCCTCTGATCTGGGAGGCAAGTTGACCACACCTCCCGAACTTATATAAATGAACTCCATGGTTGCACCAACTTGAAGAAGGGGTGGATTCTCCCAAAAAGGGAATCACTTCTGGCACAACTCACTGACAGTGATTTCCTATGGAGGAATTTTGATTGTTGGTGAGATGAACCTCTTGCAGTCAAAGCTCTAGAGTTCAAGATTTATCCACCTATAAGATAACGGTCCCTTCAATGTACATTAATTAATTAATTCATTCATTCATCCATGCACTCATTACTTCCTTTTCTAATTACCAGCTTTATCCAATTCAGGTTCACAGAGTAGCTGAAGCCTATCCCAGCACTCACTGGGCACAGAGAAACCATTCTTGGACAGTAACAGCACATTACAGGATGTTCATCATCACATCACCACATCTACAGGCAATTTGGATGATCATCAGGTCACCTGCCGGACATGATTAGGATGTAGGAGGAAACCAGATCATCTGAGGAAAAGGACATAGACAAGATCTGCAGACTCCACATACAAGTACTTCACCATGGTGCCACTCTCAGTTTATTAGTTGTGGGTTTGATGTACAGTGCTGTTGAAGATGATTCTGTAGAGGTTAAAAGAATTTTTAAAAATGTCTGTGTATGAAGCTGCTTAATTTTTATAGCTCATGAATGGTCTCTGTACCCTCTTGCCTTCTAATTCCATAATCCTGTGAATATTAATGTAAACCGTGCCTGTGATTATCTTACAGATATCTTGGTAGCCTTCAGGCTGCTACATTGTTGCAGGACTCATCATGTTCTTATTCTTGCTGCCTGAGTTCACCCACAGTTACACTGTGCGGATTGAACCAAGTTAGAAGGTGAATAATGATAGGCAGGTGAACTGGTGAGGAGGAGAAGTAAAAGTATCCATGACAAGAAAATCTATTGCATATATTAAGAGCTGACTTGATCATTTTGTGATTTATTATTTTAAAGTTACAAGAATGCAAGCTCATAAAGAAGAATATTAATGCATGAATCTAGAGATGGGAGAAATTACAGATTCATGGATTCAAAGAGAAATTAGATGGATCAACCAGGCAGTGAAACTTAGAATATATATTGGATATAAATATAAAATGTGGCAAAAATTTTTATTTTATTTTATTTTTTATTTTACATTTGTTTACCGGAAAGTCTGACTGGACTAGGTCCATTTACAGCAGAGGCCCGGGGAGAAAAGCTCCACAATTATAACAATAATACATGTTTTATACAGAATTATAACAATAATACATATTTTAAACAGAATTATAAGAACAAGCTGGCAGTGAAGAACACCAATAGATCTTTACATGTGAGAAATCGCCGTCTCCTATTGAATCCCAACAAAACCAAACTACTACTTCTCTCCCCTACCCGAAAAACCTCATCACCGAATATTACAATCTCATCCAATAATGGCACCATAATCTCTCCAGATCCATCTACAAAACCTCTTGGTGTAATAACAGATAATAAACTTACATTTGAGACTCATATCGACAAAACCTCCCTATATAGGATTAAGCAATTTCTAACCCCACCGGCCAGAACAGCCATAGCTAGAACACACCTTCTCTCAACCCTTCTCTATGCCTCTCCCATTTTCCTAAACCTACGGAAAACTAACCTAAAGAAAATAGCTAGCTGCTACAACAATATAGCTAGATTCTCCACAGCCACAGCATACAGAACCCATCACTGTCAGAATCTTCAAATAGTGGACTGGCTAGAGTTACCCAATCAACTCCAGTACAACCAACTCGTAGTTATTCATAAAATCCTGTACCAACCTAACAGTATACCTATTCTGGCAAATATTATCACCCCCTACTGCAACCTACCATCTCTCCGCTCATCTAACAAGATGCAAGCTCAATCTGCCAAAGCCAACAACTCAGCTGGAGAATCACTTCTCTCCAACTCGGCTGGTAAGAAATGGAATGCACTCCCCCCCCAGATCTTACCACTATTGCCTCCTTACCCCAATTCTAAACATCCATAAAGAGGCACCTAAACAAGCATTGGCTATGTCTATGTCTAGACCCAGGCTAACTCGACTTACATGAAATTCTTGAAGGCAAATGATGCAATTTGGAATAAACCTTCTACCTAAACCCACCCTAATTATAACTACTTCACTATAACCTTCAGAATAACAGTCACTAATTTCTACCTAACTTCCTACACACAACTTTTAGAATGCTGTGTTTCTAACTCCCTAAACTAACTTTTAAATCCCTCGTCTGTACCTCCGCTTGTGTATCCTATCATCCTAGTTTTCATACAACAGCAGAAAAAGAAGAAATGGGGTAAACCAACTAAAGGTCTGCAAAGTACAAAAGGTCTTCAAAGAGGTGGATTATTGAGCTTTCAGCTCATAGAACACCAGGACTCAATGAGTGTATTCCCATGAAACCCGCCCTTAGAGAAATGAGGGTGCAATACAAGTTTTGATTGGCTAGATCGATGTCAAATGGATATTTAAATATTGTAATAACTGTTCTTTCCTTTATCTGAAGAAGGGCAGAGCCCGAAAGCGCTTATGTTTGTATAGTATTGCCTGTCAACTGTTTTTATTGCTTTTACTATTTTTTTATTATCAAAACAGTGTTTACTTTGGATAGTGGTGGTCTGCATAGTTTATTTGCTTTGTAGTTTTTATACAAATATGCATTCAACCCTTCTACATCCAATTTCCAGGGACTCTCCTCTTAACTAAACACCTTTTTCTCACTAACCACCTTGTTTTCTCCGGGTAGTCACTCATTCATCATTGTATCATGCCATTCTATACTCTCAAATGCTTTACTATTATTGCTGTAAATATGTAATACTATTATTGCTGTACATATGTAATACTATAAACCTACAATGATCTAAAACCTCAATGTAACTATGTATATATATATATATATATATATGTATATATATATATATATATATATTTATACATATATATATATATATATATATATATATATTTATACATATATATATATATATATATATATATATATATATATATATATATACATATATATACATATATATATATATATATATATATATATCTAAGGCCAGCTTTGAGAGAAAAATTGCACAGGACACTAAGGATAATCA
The DNA here is from genome assembly GCF_019279795.1 of Protopterus annectens. Lineage (NCBI taxonomy): Eukaryota > Metazoa > Chordata > Ceratodontiformes > Protopteridae > Protopterus > Protopterus annectens. Next base: position 610,616,744 of record NC_056741.1, on the reverse strand, counting down.
CAAAGCTTTCTTTAGTTATGTTAGGAACCTGGGTGGGAATTCCCAGATATGCTCAGAATTAGTCCAAAATGACAAAAAATACACCGAACCCACAGACATTGCCAACATCCTAGCTGACAGGTTCAGCGCAAACTTCTCCCCCCTCTCCCCACCAAAAGGGCAAATATCTATCCCAACAGAGTGCTGCCCCCCTGACATCTCAGATGCTCAGGTAAGAGCCGCCCTCCAAAGCAAAAACACAGCATCAATGGGACCAGATGGTGTCCCGGCTGCGTCCTACATGAACTCCAAGAAGAGCTAAACCCAAACATAAAACTACTGTTCAATCTTAGCCTTACTACAGGATATGTACCCAAAGAGTGGTGTACAGCAACAGTGGTCCCTCTCCACAAAGGTGGTGCCTCAACGGATCCTGGAAACTATCGCCCCATAAGCCTGACTAGCTTGGTCTGCAAAGCTATGGAAAGGATCATCATGGACCTCATAAATAAAGATATTGGGGACCTACAGACACTGGATCCTACCCAGTTTGGCTTTGTTAAGGGCAGATCCTGCCTCTTAAACCTGGTCGATTTCTTTGAAACAGTCACCAAGGCCATTGACGAGGGGAAGGTGGTCCACACAGCCTACCTGGACCTCGCAAAAGCCTTCGATACAATACCCCACTCGGGCATTATAGATAAGCTCACCAGCTTAAATATAAACCCCTATGTCACTAGATGGGTTGCAAACTGGCTCAAGGACAGAACCCACATGGTTATAATTGCTGGAGCCATGTCAAACTCCAAACCAGTTACAAGTGGCATCCCACAAGGCTCAGTCCTGGGACCTCTCTTGTTCAGTATATATTTCTTGGTGGTACAGGCCAACACGGAAGGACTGTGGCTGACCAAGTTCGCAGATGACTGCAAACTGGGTGCCATAATCAACTCTCCAGCCGACAAAAGCATCCTCCAAAAGGGCCTCATAGAAACAGACAACTGGTGCCAGAGCCATGGCCTCAAGCTAAACGCCAAAAAGTGTATAGTCATCCCCTTTGGCAAAAACAAAGTGCCCACAAATTACCACATAGGTGGTAATCCATTAAGTACAGAAGAAGTCATTAGGGACCTGGGGACCCAAGTTGATAGCAATCTCTCATTTGACAACCACGTGGCCAAAGTGGTTAGAAAAACATTTTATATAGCCCACCTAATCATGAAGGGATTCACATCTAGATCAGGGGAGGTCATCGTGCCTCTTTACTCATCCCTGATCAGGCCCATAATTGAGTACAATGCCCCTTTTGGGATGTACCTTACCAGACACCTGCAGCAACTGGAAAGACCCCAAAAGTACCTCACCAAGAGGATCAAAGGGCTCAGATGCCATATGCTGCCCGGTTAAAGAAACTCCAGCGCTACTCAGTGGCATACCGCCTGCTCAGAGGCGATCTGTGCCTGATGTATAAAGCCATGTCCAACCCGGAATTAATGGACATGCTGCACCTCAGAAAATCCAAATCCCATCGAACTACGCTCGAGACTTGAACCTCAGCACTGAAATAAATAGGACATGCTGGAGGGCAGATTCATAACCCAGAGGCCCTTCACTCTGGAATAAAATCCCAGTCCAGGTTAGGCAGAGTCCCACATTGACTCTCTTCAAGAGGAATCTTGATGAGTGGATGGGAGATCGTAGGTTTACCCCGGCTATCACTTCTGTGTCACTGTTAGACAGAGGCACAGTATACTAACCTCAAAAAAAGGCACAGCAAAATTAATTTAAAATGGGTGGCGAAAGCCAATCACACACTGGCTAGGCTTATAAATGCCCTAGGGCAGATAGCCTAGTATGAACCTATGAACCTATGAACCTATATATATATATATATATATATATATATATATATATATATATATATATATATAAACCTCCTATTGAAACTTTAAGAAGTTACATATTTTAATGTAACCATGAATATTGACCGTGATCTTTTTGTACATGTGGAGCTTTTCTCCCCGGGCCCCTGCTGAAAATGGACATGTATCCAGTAGGACTTTCCCGGTTAACAAATGTAAAATAAATAAATTATAGACAGACAAGACATAATATATATTTACATGTGGGAATTTTTAGACTGACAAGACATATTAAAACAACATTATTCACATTTTCAGGCTAGAAATATGAATACATGCAGAATATATGTCAGCGGTGATCATGGTTGATGAGCTACTGACTAGCGATAGCTTAACTGTTAGTAGTGTAGAGCATTACAGTGAAGTAATTAGAAGACATCATTGTCAATGGAGGGTGAGAGGTAGGAAGCAAAATACATTAAGTGCATTAACATAAGAAGTAAGAATTAAGGAAGAATATAAAGTTAAAAATAGTGGTGACATGAAATGTATAGAAAGTGTGTCTGCAAATACCAGACTTGCCTCAGTTTGGTATTGATGTGGATAGACTTTGCCTAGGTCTGTAGTGGATAAACTGGATACCAATATTTTAATATTATATTACTGCATTAAACATAACATATATCAGTCTAAAAGTAGTACATTATACATGGCAGCAGACAAAATTTATAACATATATGACACTCTACTAGCCAACAATGCACATGTCAATAAATGAGATGTGCCTACCAGAAATAAGCCCATTAACTCATAGATATAGGCATAAACCCATATGTTACATACTGGATGGACATCCTGCGCTCATACAGGACCCAGGACATTAGGATAGAGGAGGCTACCTCCACAAAGTGGACAGCCACTAGTGGAGTCTGTCAGAGCTCTGTGCAGGGTCTGCTCATTTTTGGTATCTACTTCTTGGAAGTGAAGGCTGATGTCAAGGGCCTATGGCTGACCAAGTTTTCAGATGACTGCAAACATGGAGCAGCCATAGAATCTCCCAAGACACTAACATCCTATAGGAAGGACTAACACAAGCAAATGAATGGTGCCAGGGTCACGACTTAAAACTTTAATGTCAAGAAATGCATAATAGTATTTCTGAGAAGTCAGCCACCGAAGGAAATTATCTCATAGATAGCACACCCCTAAGAGTAAAATCAGTAGTCAGGCATGACTTTCAACTAACATGTGTTTAAGGTAGCAAGGAAATCATTCTTTGTTGCTCAACTTAGGTAAGGGCATGTCATCTAGGTCCAAGGAAGTCATAGTTCCACTCATCAGGCCCATCAATGAGAAAAATGCCCCCTTCGGTATGTACCTGACTAGACACATGCAACAACTGGAATGACCTCAGAGATTCCTCACAAAAAGAATACAGGGCATAAACAGCATGTCCTGTGCAGATCACCTGAAAGCCCTATGTCTATATTCTGTTTCCTACAGACTGCTTAGTATCAATCTATGGCTAGCATTCAAGGCATTCTTGGATACCACTCTGATGGACTTTTACATATCCACAACATAAAAAGCATCAGAATTACTCACTCTAAATAGGACTCATTGGAGTACAATACATGTGTCGGAGAGAATTTCCTGTGTCTGGAACAGGCTTCTCCTTTATGTGAAGCAGAAACCTGGACCAGTAGATGGGAAATCTGAAATACACCCTGGGTCTAGCACCTATGTTTCTAATAGACAGATAGCAACCTGTAAAACTTGCAGTAGCTGACAGAAATACCTTAAAATAACCTCTAAGGCACATTTCGCCATGGTGTCCATGGTTGCAAACTAGCAGTAGATACTTTATCTGCAAACATTTTCAAATTCAGTCTCAGTGGGGGCTGCTTGTACCCCCCCCCATATACACCAACATTGTACTAGCCATGTGGGAGAAAAAGACAGTATTCACCCCTCATTTTCTTCCTTATTTCACAGGTATTATAGGTTCCTGGATGATGGTCTCATTTGGTGGAAAGGAAGCATTGAACAGTGGGAATCCTTTTATACTTTGAGGCAAAATTCCACTCCTTTCTTGAGATTCACATACACAATTGGCTTGAATAGTACTAACTATCTTAACACAAGGACACAGCAAATCAATGTTTTGTTTCCACTATATACAGAAAGGAGACATTTTCAAATGCATACCTTCATTTTGACAGCCGTCACCCTTTCCACCAAAAGAAGTCAGTAGTAAAGGGACAAATAGTAAGGTTTTCCAGTTTAATTTCTGATGACAGTACTTTTGAAAAAGAGATACATAAACGAATTGCAACGTTCATTGAATGTGGATACCCCACCTATTTACTTGGAAATATTCGAGCTGAGATGGTTGATTTTCACCTATTTTAAGAATTAAATCAAGCACTATAAATAATGTGGGGGATACAACCGGTAGATAGGATGAGCAAGGGCATGTTAGATTCATCCAAACCCATTTTTTCAGTACTGTCCAGCAATGACGTTTTTGGTTATATTAACACAGTGAGGCTGAACTGGCACATTGTTTTTTCTGAAGAGGTAAAAAAGATTCTAGGAACTGCCCCAGTGATAGTGTGTTCCAAAGGAAAGAACGTAAAGACTGTGTTAGAATTACCCACTAGCAGTATGAAATCAATGATGACTAATGGTGCCTTACATAAATGTGAGACCTGCAAAATGTGCAGATATATAAATGAGGGTCCATGCATTGCAGTTGAAAATGTTAATAGAACTATCCCATGTCCAGGGAGATGCAACTGCAACACTACCCACATGGTATACTTGGCTACCTGCAGCAACTGTGATGCTTTTTACATAAGGAAAAATTATCAGAAAACTTAAGGACAGGATCTGTGAACACTTTAAAACTCAGCTTCATTCCTACCTTACACAGCACTGGAAATGTAACTGTATTCTCCCTACTTAACCTACTTACTCTCTTCTATGTATGCTTCCTCATACAGCTCTCTACTTATTCATCCACCCCAGGCTGTTCTCCCAAACACCTACCTCACTCTAAATCTAAAGACCCCTTAAACATCTGCCTCCCTCTAAGTCAAATTCAACACTAAATTATTAATAATGTCTTTCTACCTTAAATGTACGCAATGTAAATACTGTATATAGTCCCTGATCTCATCCCCTCTTACTGAAAACAATTAGTCTTTAATAACTACCTATATTAAGCTGATGCAGTTTAACTATGGCAATCATATCTTTCATGTGTGAACTCCACTTTTATTAATGTTCAACCACCTCTCTAAGAATACTCCAGACACTATAATCTATGCTCTACTAACAGTGTACTTCCCACCTATTTCTCCTCCATTTCTGCTAAACCTCAATATACAACATTCAAAATTTTAACCCTCAACTAATAATTGCTTTCCCTTTAATTGTGAACTCTTCTCTTGCCTCTATCACTTAATTATTGTACAAATAGTTATCAATACTACTTTGTAAATATGTTTATGAACTGTGTTGCCATTATGCATTTGTACCTTTTCTCATTACTTTGTATTATTTCATTTGTGTTTAATTGCTTGTAATATGAAGCTTCTCTCCCCGGGCCTCCACTGAAAACGGGCTCTTTGAGCCCAGTGGACATCCCCAGTAATCAAACTGGAAATAAATTAATAAATAAATAATATATGATATAAAGAAAAGGAAAACCACCAATGCCTTATTTAGACATACTTTGAATTGTCCTAAATGCAAAAAAAAAAATCTTGTTTTTTATTATAGACAGGATAATAATGACAAACCTCAGTGAGGATTTAGACACACAACTTGAGCTCAAAGTACTAACTTGGCAACTTAGGCTTAATGCAGTTGCTCTTCCAGGCATTAATGAAGCAGTTTCTCTCTCTCTCTCTCTAGCATTTTAAAGATGAAATCAGCTTTAGAGTGATTTTGTTAAATAATTTGAACACAACTTTCAGTGTTAAATACTGTATGTGATTGATTTAGCTGTACTTCATTATCTAGTCTGTGTAAAACAACTATAAGTTTCAGGACTGGTTCTTTAAGAAACTGCACTTGGCAGTCGAATGACATCATAATTTATTCTTCTGTTTCAAATGTGATTGGGTGAAGTGTTTGTATTTAAATGTTTTTTTAATGGCAGACTGTTCCTCTGATAAAGTTTTTTACTTTGTAAGATGAAAGCACTCACTCTGTGATTTTATTCCATTAACATTCTTTGAAGTGCTTTAAGTCTGTTTTGGAGTCTGTTCCACTTTTTGTTTTTTATTTTATTAGTTTATTGAAGCTTGTTTTTAGCATTCATATGGTGCTTGTCACACTAATATGTTTAGCCCCACTGAGTGACAGAAAGCAATACTAATGAGTATGAGGAGACAGTTATTGTTATCGGCTTAAAAGGCTCAATGGTTTAATATACTGATGTGATGCTGGAATTATCAATAGGTTATGTTGTGGATGCTGATCTATATATATTAACAGTCTCTGTTTGACAAACTACATTGTCCATTCTTCCATTCATATGTCATGCTTCCTTGGACTGTGTGCTTTCTGCAAACTGTAAGATGACTTCTTCTGTAGCTTCAGCAGCTTGTTCACCGGTCTTGAGAATGTTGAGTTAAATAGGCAGGTGTCCAAATCTGGCAATCTGTACACAGTATGAATGTGTAAAAGAATAATTTTAGACAGAACTGGCTTACTTAAATGATATGATATGTGCATTTCTACTTAGGGAAAGACTTACACAAGTAGATGGTTTTAATCCTGTCATTGTAGCACTCCTTTTTAATGGAAGTCAAATGTATTCCAACACCCTGTGTAAGATGTTCCTTCGAACATGTGTTTTCTGTCAACTGTGGTACGACTTCTTTTGTGGCATCAGTAGTTAGTACACAGCTCTAGAAATTGTAGAGTGAGGTAGACATATGATTGAATCCTGCAGTGTGTACCTAGTATGAGTGTGTTCATAAACAACTGGTGACAAGCAAGTCTGACTAATTCAACAGATATGATGTGTTCAGTTCATCTTAGTGGTAATATTTACACAGATAGAGAGTTTTGATCCCTCAGATGCTGTATTCCCTTTTAAGGAAGGCCATATGCATTCCCAAACCTGCTCATGTTATTTCATCAACTATTTGCTTTTTGACAACAGTGATATGCCCTCTTCTGTGGCATCAGCAGTTAGGGCACAGGTCTAGAAAATGATGAGTAAGGTAGGCAGGTGTTCAAATCCAGCAGTGTATATGTAATAAAAGAATGTAAAAAAAGACAACAGTAACTGGCAGGACTGACTTACTCAACAGATGTGGTGTGTACAGTTCAACTTAGTGGTATTTTACTCAGGTAGATGATTAAGATTCCCCAGCATTGTATTCCCTTTTAAGGGACTTCATATGTATTTATTTAAGTTGACATTGATTTCTGACATGCATACTATGATTTCTTTTGTGGCATCAGCTACTAGTGTACAGGTCTAGTGAGTGTGAGTAAGATAGGCAAGTGTGCAAATTCTGATGTGTGTACCTTGTATGAGTGTGTACAAAACAACAGGTTACAGGCAGGAATGAGTTACTCAACATATATAATGTGTATAGTTCTACTTAGTGGCAACACTTTCATAAGTAGAGGGTTTTGATCCACCATGTAATGCACTCCCTTTTAAGGGAGGCCATATGCATTTAAAAACTCTGCTTATGTCATTACTTCAACTGGGTTCCTTCTGACAACTGTGTGATAGTTTTTCTGTGGTGTCAGCAGCTACTGCACATGTCTACAGAGTGTGAGTTTCACAGGCATGTGTTTGCATTCAAAAAGAAATTGGTGACATGCTGGAATAGCTCACTCCACAGATCATCTCTGTTTATACCTATCTGATTAAATTCATCTGGCAACCAGCCAAATTCCTGCTTTTATGTACTGTATATATTCTGTATATATTACTGTAATTAAACCAACTAAATTCCTGATTTTTATGTATATATTCTGTATATATTACTGTAATCACTATATTTAGCTCTGTTTCTACTTCTGTACCAATTAATGTTTAATTGTTTTCAGTATCTATGTTCTTGTTGGAGATTTTCTCCTAGGGCCTCCACTGAAAATGGGCTCTTTTAGGCCCAGTGGACTTTCCTGGTAAACAAATGAAATAAATAAAAAAATAAATAAATAAATAAACATGTGATGTGTGATATTTATTTGTTTTTTGATGGGTGAGTGATTTTCATTGCTAAGTGTTGTGCTTCCTTGTAAGCACACACTATTTAACAATATATATCTTCTGTTGTGTGAATGTTAGGACAATGCAGCATTGTTATTCAGTGGTGGGAAATAGTAATTCTCATTTCTTGTTCTATGACAAAAAATGCTGAGAATTTCCATTCAGACACACAGCTCTACTGACCATTGTGCAATGGAGGACAGATACAATGCATGTAGGACGACAAATATAGGCTTGTGTAGAAGTGCAGTTTCCACAGTTCATTGTAACCCTGATGGTATATTCCAATGGTCTGCGACACGTCTAGCCTAACACATAGGCCAATTAGGTGACCTCCTAGGGTGCTGTACTTGCAGGGGCACTCTTTTCATATTTATTTATTTTTAGAGCAATGAAAATAAGTTGTTTTGTTGCTCAATGAATGAATACATTAATAAATAAAGTGATCCTGCTCAAAGAAAATGTGTGCATGGAAGAGCAGGTGCTTTAGAGGGCAATGTTCCATCTCTAGCTGACTTGACATTCAAATCTCATTGTATTAGACTTGAGGAGTTTGAGATCACAGAGCAGAGACCTCACAATGTTCAAATATAAATCCATAAATTGCATGAAGGAGATTTTATAGGTTCATCGGTAGGTACTAGGCTATGGGCCCGAGGGCCAAGGCAAGCCTGGCCAACAGTATATTGGCTTTCGCCACCCATGTATCTTTTTTAATAAGAAAGAAAAGATGGATGAATGATGCCAGTGCCAATGCTAATGAAGATGAATTTCTAATGATTGGCTATACAGAAAATCAAAATTTTACAATGGGAAAAAGATAAAAAATATGAGAAAAATCTAGGACATTCTGCAGAATTCTGGATAGCTGAGATGGGAGGAATGGCACAATGAGGGACTGAAGACAGAGGTGAGATCAGTATTATTTTTACAGTGATACTGGCAGTGATAACCCAGGTATTTTAGCAATATTTCTGACTCTGTTTTTTGTGGAACAACTTGGAATACTTTAATGTGAGGCAAGTTGGCAACGTATTTATGTGGAGGTGAATAGCCATAACATTGTCTGTTAGGGGTTGGGATTGGTTAGATGAAAGCAACTGATAATCTTGTCATTTCATCAGTTTTAAATAGCCAGTATCTGGCTTTGTAGGACAAGTGTGCCTTTTTGTGAAGTAAGATGGATGAGTTAACCGGGCACATGATCTGCACAGAGTAGATATAATTACTGTAGCTGGTTTCCTGTGGAGGAAAATGACTTGCTGCCTGCTGGTCTTTGCTTATTATCTTGGCTTTGCAGAATAAATGTAAATTATGTGAAGTGATATTTTAATGTGTAGCAACTGTTTGGGACAAAGGTTACAAGGACATCCTCTTTTATCCCAATCACACATGTACATTTTACATAGAAGTGCCTATAACTGCTTGGTGGGGGTTGTCTTCATGTAATTTCCCAATTCTTTTGTCACTTGCTCAGGATTACAGTCATCTCCCATAAAAATAAATAAATAAATAAAGGATAAAATGCATCAAGGAAAATCCAGACATTTTTTAATCTGGAGTGGATAAGTGGATTTGTAACATAGGCTTATTTTCTGTGACATTGTATTTATGCTAAGACTTTGCCACATCACATTCTCTACCAGAAATATGCCACTCTGGTTGAGTTTTAACAGATAAATGTATTTATCCGACTATGTGAAATTACTTTCTACCCTTCAGCAATAAGAAATGGGATGTACCTTGAAACAAAGAATTTCAAATTTTAATTAGAAATGCTAAATCACAATTTAAGCTGGTAAATGGTAACCAACTAGTAGCATTTGTTAGATGGAAAAAGAACAAATTAAACACTTGCTTTGGCTGTTTAGAGGACAAAGTTTGTATGTAAACCTGTGACTGGCATGTGCAACCTGGCACCAAATGTGAAGGTGTGCTATAACCACCTCTCCCAAATGGTGAAGTGACAGCTAGTAGTGCATGCAAGTCTGTTTCAATAACTAGTTTACAAAGTACATCCTAGCTACATGAGCTTAAAGGGAATATGCACTGCTTTCCTGGTATGGGCTTTCAATCTCCAAATCTAGATTACAATATCTTCCAGTACCTCTTTGTTCACAGTGACTGTTTTTTTTTATTTACATACACAAACACACATGCACAAACACCTGTACAACTTCCAAGGAAGGTTATCAGAATTCTCCACTTTACTTGGCAGAGTAGTACCGTTGCAATATTAAACAAAGTCAGATACTTCCAGTTACTGGTTGGTCTAATATCAAGCCAAATATGAGATACACCAATTAATACCTCTTTCATTGGTAGTCAGCTGAAGCAGTCTCTTAGGTGTGTGCCATACAGCTTATTACCCCAAAGTATAAACAGTGATTACCCTCTTTTCAGATAAAAACAGTGCGTAAGTACATATATAATAAATAAACACATGCCACAACAGCATAAACATAAATAAGTGAACTTGAAATAAAATAGTGCACTTACAGAATAAGCTACACTTAGGTTGACACACACACACACACGCACGCACGCACGCACGCACACACACACACACACACACACACACACACACACACACACACACACACACAAGGGAAACTAGAAAAAAGGCAATAAACATAGATATGATGTATACAGAAAAATCTAAGCTCCAGATATCTAAGTATCCTGGCTGGTTTACTACAAGAATACTGTCTTTAAATAGCTATCACTCACAAATGGTTACCTAGACAAAACAAGACAGCATTAACTGCAGGTGACCTGCTTCATACTCAGGGTTTTATCCCTCTGTGCCATTGAGCTGGCTAAAAAGTTATATTTTGAGAATCAACAGGAGTTGAGTAGGTAAAATGAATGAATACTGTACAGTGTAAAACATAGATGAGTAGGTTACGAATGATTACATCTGAGTACCATTCTCCAAGTATGTCTTTAAATTCAGCTGTGTTCCCTTATTCATGCAATTACTTATTTATGTAAAGACCCGGGACACCCAGATGATGATAAGGTGAACAATTAACATTGTCATCATGATTTAAACACACACATATAGAACTTGAGGGTCAGACCAAAGGTATGTCATATTTTTGCAAAAAATAATGATATGAAAAAGCTAGCATTTCTTGTACTCTACATTGCATAATGCTCAGTATGAATATTATGATAATGAGATGGATTACACAATGCATGCAGTAATGATAATAACTGAACATAGATGCAGCTTTTTATAAATGATTTTAAGTCACAACAGTAAAATTAAAGATTATACTTATTTTATAAAAAATAAACTCTCATTAGAAATGAATTGAGCTTTCTTTAAGATCTGTATCCAGATCATTCAAAGGTATATTAAGCAAATAAAATGATCAATTTCAACAACTGGCTAAGCTTCTGGTGTCATTCTAAGGGGATCCAGTGTCTGTCTATCTGGGATGACATGATAGACAAGCCTCGCCGTTTCGCCAGAGATGGTTTGCACCTGTCACCCCTAGGCTTTCGAATACTGGCCAAGGCTCTTGCCGTCCCCATAGTGCCTTTTTTAGGCAAGGCTCAAAGGACAAACCAACCACCGTAACCAGCACAGGTAACCAAAAGCTAAAGGTAATGCTACTCAATGCCAGAAGTCTCAACCTCAAAATGCACGCACTCGAGGCACTCCTCAGTATGGAGAAAATTGATGTTTGTGCAGTGACGGAAACCTGGTTCAAGGCTCCAGAGAGCACCCCAGCACTACCAGGTTACAATTCATATCATACCTTCTGGCCTCAGTTACCAGATCACAGTACAAAGGGTGGAGGTGTATCCATATTCATCAAGGATGCCCACATCTCCAGGTTAGTGGCACAGCATGATGCCCCAGAGATCATCCATGTGCAACTATCAGCAGGCAAAACCACATTTCAAGTCATAGCCTGTTATAGATCGCCCACCATGTCCCAAGATGCTCACTCAGCATTCCTTGAGGCACTGGAAAATATAAAGGTCCTACCCAACGCCATAAGTTTGGGTGATTTCAACTACCCTGGTATAGACTGGGCAAACTGCCTAAGTTCTAACTCCTATGCTCAGTGGTTCATAGAATTTATAAATTCAAATGCCCTTGAACAACTGGTATGTTCTCCTACTAGAGGGGACAACATATTGGATTTAGTCATCACAAATATGGGCGCCCATTGTACCACACCCGTTATCACTCCCTCTCTGGTCAGATCAGACCACAAACTGATAACCCTAGACATCCTCACCCCTCCATCTCCCCCAGTCAAAGAAACCATCGTAAAAAACCTTTCCAAAGCAAACTTCAAACTACTTGCATCTGAAGTGGAAAGCTTCACTATTTCCTTGTAGAAGGATGATATCCAGGATGCAGAATCCTACACCAAGGCACTCTATATGCATCTTCAGGATTGCATGGACCATGCTATCCCAAATAAAACCAAGACTCCTTCCTCAAGCAAGAAGAAACCAGTCTGGTGGACCCCGGCCATAAGCAAACTATACAATAAAAGGAGGAAACTTATACAAAAAAAGGGCAAATCTCAAGTAGAAAAATCTTCCCTGATCAGCTTTAGTAAGAAACTGAGGGCCCTCATCAAGTCAGCTAAAGCCAATTTCGAAAAGAAAGTTGCCAAGGATGCCAAGGATAATCATAAGGCCTTCTATGGTTACATCAAAAACCTAAATGGCAACGCTCAGGTCTGTTCTGAGCTAGTACAAAATGGAACAAAATACAGTGACCCCACTGACATTGCCAACATCTTGGTTGACAGGTTCAGTGCAAATTTCTCCCCCCCTCACCACCTACTATTACTATTCCAGGGGATAGTGTAACTCCAGTTATTACTGATACGTTGGTTAATAAGCCTCTATCTAAGGCTAAAAACACTGCCTCCATGGGACCAGATGGTGTCCTGGGCTGTGTCATACGTGAGCTCCAAAATGAATTAACCCCGCATCTGAATACCCTGTTCAGTCTCAGCCTCTCGACAGGATATGTGCCCATAGAATGGCGCACAGCAATGGTGGTTCTGCTGCACAAGGGTGGGCCTATAACCGACCCTGGGAACTACCGACCAATAAGCCTGACCAGTCTGATCTGTAAAGCAATGGAGTGAATCATTATGGAACTCATAAATGGAGAGATTAGGAACCTCCAAACACTTGACCCCACACAGTTGAGCTTCATCAAGGGCAGATCATGTCTCCTGAACCTGGTGGACTTCTTTGAGACAGTTACTCAGACTATAGATAAGGAAAAGGAGGTACACACGGCTTACCTTCACCTTGCTAAAGCATTTGACACCATTCCCCATTCGGGTATTATTGACAAACTCACCAACCTGGGCATAAACCCTTATGTCACAAGATGGATCACAAACTGGCTCTCTGACAGATCCCACAAAGTAAGAGTAGCGGGATCTATGTCTAAATCCACACCAGTAATGAGCGGTGTGCCTCAGGGCTCTGTCCTGGGGCCCCTCCTGTTTGGCATAGTAAAGGCAAGCACTGATGGGCTGTGGCTGACCAAGTTTGCGGACGACTGCAAACTGGCTGCTATAATAGAGTCTCCGGCCGACATGGATATCCTCCAGAAGGGCCTTAATGAGACTGATGCATGGTGTCAAAGCCATGGTCTCAAGCTAAATGCTAAAAAATGTGTAGTAATCCCCTTTGGAAAAAACAGAGTACTCACAAACTACCACATAGGAGGTAACCCCCTGAAATCTGAAGTAGTAATAAGGGATTTAGGGACCCAAGTAGAAAGTCAGCTTTCCTTTGATAACCATGTTGCCAAGGTGGTTAGAAAATCCTTCTATGTGACCCATCTGATCACAAAAGGGTTTGCATCAAGATCTAAGGATGTAGTGGTGCCCCTCTACTCTTCCCTCATCAGACCCATTATTGAGTACAATGCACCAGTTGGAATGTACCTAGCTAGGCATCTCCAGCAGCTGGAGAGACCACAGAGATACCTCACTAAGAGGATTACTGGCCTCAAACAGTTGCCCTATGCAGCATGATTGAAAAAAACAAAGACTTTTCTCTGTTGCATACCACTTTCTCAGAGGCGATCTCTGTCTAACATACAGAGCCATGTCCAACCCAGAACTGTTGAACATGCTCCATCTTAGCAAAACCAAATCCACTCGAGCTACACACTCTAGGCATATAAACCTCAGCACAACAATGAATAGAACATGCTGGAGGGATAGATTCCCTTCGCAAAGACTTCCCTTGCTATGGAACAAGGTCCTGATCTACGTAAGACAGAGCCTCTCACTATCAGTCTTCAAGAGGAACCTTGATGAGTGGATGGGTAACAGAAAGTTCACACCAGGGATCATACCAACAGATCTACTAGATAGGGGCCAAGGGTACTAGCTGCTAGATCAAGGGCCTAGGGAACTAACCAAAGGGGCGGCGAATACCGCACAACATGGCTAGGCTAATATATGCCTTTGGGCAGATAGCCCAGTATCTACCTATGAACATATGAACCTATATTTTAATCAGATGGACAGGATGATATAACTCGACATCAAACACATTACTGCCACTGTTAACAGCAGTAATTCATAACTAGATAGATCACATACTTATCTGTCATTTATGTTTTTCTTAACAAATATTTATTAATTTCACAGTATAGACATATGTACAGGGAAAGGGAGCATTCCAAACTATAAATGACATTTACACTTTTATAATAAAGAATATTTTTCAGACTAGCAAAGCAAGAATACTTTATAATTTAATAATGTATTATTTTTGTCAACATATCTAGTATGCTTGGACATACAAGAGAGCTGCACAATCATCAACAGCTTAACTTCAGCTATCTCAGTACAAAAAAAGAAACTGATAAATAAGAGCCAGTGATATTGCCAGTTTGAGCAAAATTAATTTTCTGGCTAGTAAGTACCCTGTCTGGATGCCAGAAAATAAGACATTTAGAAAACCTGAAAGAAATCAACCAGAAAAGGTGAACAGAAAACACTGGGTGGCAAGAATCTTGTAGCTGTTCAGCAAAAAAAGCAGTGCATCCTTCAGTTTTGCTACAAGAGATGCCTTCCAGTAATTTAGAGTAAAAAATAAATCAAATATACTCAGAGGTGATTAAAATAAATGAAACATTGAAGGGGCAAATCAAATAACAAAAGAGTAGAAAATAGAATAAGCTTTAACTAGCTATTCAGATGAACAGGCAAAACTGCAAAACTCAGAGACTGAAACAAAGAGAAGGCTGGCTGAGTATGAGATTCCTCAAGAGAGCTGTTTCAAAAAAATTGCAGAGTTAGAAGACAGAGCGTGCAGAGATAAACTGAGATTTTCTGCTGAAGCAGAGAAACTGGAAAGAATAGACTGTATTCATTTTATGAAAGTACAAATAAGCAACTGTACCTGTATACCACAGCAGGCTTTGTTAACTGAAATGGCACTTCAAGTGTATGCTCCCAACCTGGTCATGATAAAGCATCCAAAACCTGTATTAGTAAAGATGCAATCATACCAGAAGTAAGAGCTGACCCTGACAAAACTATGGCAGAAGGAAAAAGAATAAAAAAATGGAAACAACAGAGTGTTTGTTGAAAAGGATTGTTCACTGTACAGAGGCAGAAGAGAAACAGATTTATACCAGCAATCAGGAAATGTCGAGAGGCAGTTGTTACATTCAAGTTGATGTATCCAGCTGTCTTCAGAATATTTTTTTCCTGAAGGATCAAAGACATTTGTGTTGCAGAACAGGCTAAGGAGGAAATAAAAAGTTTATCCAACAAAAGGAAAGCCAGCAAACAGAATGGGACTCTGCTTCTCACTTTTCCTGATAATAAAGCTCATAGAGAAAATTTGTCAGTGAAACTTTTTCCAATATTCTAAAGAAAAACACCAGACAGACAGAAAAACATAAAGGAGTTGACTGGAAGAATTGGGAGTGCCTTGGACCTTAGTAACCAGAGTCTGGTGTTGGAAGATGTAGATAACAGGAAGACGACCAGCAACACTGAAATTAGTTAATAAATGCGAGACTATAAAACATCAGACACATTTGTGAAATATGCCTTTGCAAGAAAAAGTGGTTGAGCAAGACTATACTTTTGTTGACTTTGTTAAATATGTGGGTGGACTGTAAAGCACATACATTACATTATGTCATTAATGTTTACAAGGACACTAAAAGGGGGAAAGTAACTGTAAGTAAAACAAATGTGTTCTTATTACTATTTGCATAAAAACATTTCATGATATTAACTGCATGCTATATATAGTAAAACAGATTTGTGTAGTATGCAATCAGGAGTATTTTAAATGTGAGGGGTGCATCTTCAGTGACTTTTGCATGTGTTAAAGATATTAAAGTAAACTCATGCTTTTTATGGTTGTAAGAAATATAGGATTTACAGTATAACAAGAGAAGAAAAGCTGGACTAATACAAGATTAATGTTAATATGCTGTGATCTTGACTGCTAGAGTCAGGGTGGGTTGTAAAAGTGTACTAATTATATTATATATGACACAACCAAAGCAAGTGTATGAAATACCACTGGAAAAATGGCTAGTGATATAATACTTTTTTATTAAAACAAGAAAACTCCCAGTGCCTTGGCTTAATTATAATTATATTATATACTGAATCTAGATATTTTATCTTATTTTTACAAGCTATAAGCAAGTGAGTTTTTTGTATGGAAGTAGGCTTGAAAAAGTCAAAAATGTTGAAAGCTATGACAAATGTCAAGCCTCTAACATCTGCAAAGATATTAGTTTTTTTTCATTAGCAAATGCTCAGTGGGAGTCAAGAAGTCTGACACTAAGGCATCTGTATACTCTGTTCATTGTGAACTTTACAAAGATTCATTGCTGATTACTTTTATATGGAGATGAGCTGTTTGCAGGTGCAGACAATCTTGACAGTTCTGAGCATTCTCTCATGATGGAAATACAAAATTTAAAGGTACAATGGCAAACAGTTAAGCAAAAATAAAGTTTGACATTATGAGAGTTGAAAAAGACATGGCGGCCTCTCTGGCTGCCTTAATACTTTAATGCATGTAAATGAATAGTGCCCAATTTAATTTTATTTGAAGATAGCCAGTGCACTTTTTCTTAGAACTAAAAGTGAATGTTTTCTGAAAGTATGTAATCTGTTTTTTTACATTTGGAAGGGGAACAGTGATAAGAAAAGAACAAACAGTAATCATCGTATATGGGAATGCAGGTTATAGTAGGCACTTTAGCATAGGTAACTTAATTATAGAATAGGTAATGACTGTGGGTGCAGCTGTTAATTTGGGGTAATTGTTCCTGTCTGGAGAGATAAACGTAATTTTTAAAGATGTTCATATTTTGTGAGTTTCTCCTAAGTTAATATGGAATGACGTGTTTTAAAAATGTATTTACTTTTTTGTTTGAGGGTTTTAACTAAAACAAAAAGTCTTGCAAAATGTGACATAGTTTCAAAAGGAGGTGAAAAGAAACAACTGGGTAAAAGATCAGCCTGCAAAACATTAGTATATGGATGTAATATAAAAGTTGAAAATACACATTCAAAAACCTGACATGTATAATAAATGGGAACAACAGATTTTTATTATAATGGCTATGCTATCAATATTATCTTGGAGCATAAATGTCCTTATAGGTATAGATAAAAAGAAAGAGTAATGAATTATATTAAAAAATGCAGAGTGTGAATAGTAATGCTGTAGGAGACACACTTGGAAAGAAATGAAACTGTGAATTTGACAAAGGATTTCAGGACAGATATTCAGCAGAATATCAGGGACAAAAGAAAAGAGTAAATATACTAATTGCTAGAGGGACTCCAATACAGATAAAAGAAGGCAAAAAGACATAATGTTAGATTTGCGGTGGTAAGGGGCTATGGACAAGGGAGGAGGATTAGACTGCCATGTATTTATATTCCACCAAAAATTGCTATTATGGGCCATAAGAAAATTTTGGGAGAAAAAAAATCACCTTTCAGCAGGGAATATTACTTATAGGTGGGGACTAAAACTTGATTTCCAATATTGAGGATGTATCAGAAGGACCTAGAAGGAAAATATGACAAAAGAGGGTAGATCTTTGAAAAAAAAAATGATGAAAATATTTGGTATGGAAGATGTGAATTCAGAAGTAGGAACATGGACAGAATTTACATATTATTCCCAGAGCTACAATAACTGGACTAGACTAGACAGAAATTATATTTCTTTAAATTATATAGCTTTGAATAACAACAACCACCTATTTCTCTCCTTCTAACTCCTATATCTAATTCTCTGCTACATATCTCAGCATCTCACATTACTTCCCTGCCATGATTCTGACAACACCTAATCCCTCTCACCTCAACTCGTGGTTCATCCCACTCTCCTAACACCCTATTCTACCACTTTCTACTTTTACAACTCCTGTTAATCACAAACACCTATAAACAAACCATCATCTGCTTACTTCTAATACTTTCCTGCCTTACCACAATACCCTACAACCTGTGAGTTCTACTTATGTTATACTAAACTGTGCTCCCACCGTTCCTATATATACTTATCATCTTACTTCCCCCTATCCCATATTACCTCATTCTTCTCCTTTGTGATGTCTGCTTCTCTCTGTACCAAACATCTACAAGTGTTATCATTTCACACTATCATCTTTACTTTCCTTTTAATTGCCAGCCACCTAACATCCTATCCAAACCAGCTAAATAACACTTTCTCTCATTACATCATTTCAAATCCTCAGCCTCACCAGTCTCTACTCTTTAACTTTGACATTGCTTCAAACCTCTATAACATGACTCATATAGGTCATTTTCTATATAAATATATTCAATTTTATTCAAAATCTCAAACACTTCTCAAGTATATCAAACTCCTAGCTAAGCTCTCAGAATCTCTTTTATACTTTATCTCATAACTAAAACTTAGCAGAGATATTCACCTTAATACTGATCCCAAAAATGTTCAACCACAACCCATTATCCACCCTATCCCACTCCCCAGTACGCTAATCCCAGCTTCCCCTAAAGGCTCTAACCTCCTGTTACTTAACATGAATTTCAGGAGCATAGTCAATAAGGTACACAGTTTTCACGCCTGCCTATATCAATACTCCTCCAACATCACCATACTTACAGAAACCTGGCTGAAACCTGACATTATTAATAATGAAATTCTCCCTCCAGGATATAGCATACATAGATGTGATAGGACAAATAAACATGGAGGTGGAATAGCCATAATGCATAAACAAAATTTAAAATTAGAACTTATTGAACCAAATACCCCTGAGTTTAGTAATGTTGAGCTTCTATTTACAAAACTTGAAATGTTTGTCTTTTCGGCTTTTCCCGGTTAGGGGTTGCCACAGCGGAACTCCAGTCCGCTAATGATTGGCAGCAGATTTTTATGGTGCCAAGTTGCCAGCCCGATGCCCAACCTTCAGTAAAGGCACACCCATTCACGCATGTCTTTCGGAGGCCACTGTGGGGAGGACATGCAGACTCCACACAGAAGACACTCCAGCCAAGAATTGAACAGGAGAACTGCTTGCTGTGAGGCAACAATGCTACTACTGTACCACCGCGGCTTCTACATTTACCAAACTTGAAATCAACCACAATAAACAACTAACAATAATTGCTACTTATATTCCTCCTGGCAATAACCCTAACTTAGCTGAGGACTTTCTCCACTGGATATCTTTAACATTATCACAAGAAGCCATCTGATAATCCCACAAATTTCATTAACCTACATGGCTTTACCCAGGTAATACAAACTGCAACAAGAATTGGCAAAGCCATTAAAAGACAGTCAATACTAGATTGGATCCTAACCAACACACTTTCTCTAGCCTTCCAATCAGGTTGTCTCCCCAACAGCATCAGTGATCATCTCCCTAAATACTTACTCGGACACCATCTTAAAACCCCCAGACATGCCTCTTACCATCAAATTCACAACAAAAAGAACTTTATTGCTCAAACATTTAATTCAGTCTTACAACCCTGTTACTGGACCCCTCTCAAAACTCTTCCCCTTGATACTACTGTGCACTATTTTAATACCACTTTCCTTGACATACTAAATAGCACCTTGCAAAATTACTAGAGTAAAATCTAACTATGCACCTTGGTTAACAAAAGACACTAAAACTCTACTCAATCAAGGAGACAATGTCTAGGCACTTTGGTATACCAAAACTCAAGTTAACCTAGATCACTATAGACAACTTTGAAACAAGGCCAAGTCCTAGGTCAAACTAGACAAAAAATGTACTATATTGTAATACAACAACAGCACCACAACAATCCCCCCCAAAATTTGGTCTTCCATAAAAAAACACTTTCAACTCAGTTAATCATCCACACCTACCCCTTCAACCACTAGCAATAACAAAAGCATTGCTGCACATTTCAACTCATTCTTTACAAATTATATACGCTGACTTACCAAATCCCATCTCGTTACACCTTCAACTATCCCAGCTATACCCAATGAAACCAGTGACACCTTATCCTTTAAAGCTTTACAAACTTATACCATAAAAATATACTCTCTAAACTTAAACCAACAACTCTTGCTGCTGATAACCTACCTACAGAATTCCTAAATATAACAGCAGATGCTATCGCCTATCCCATCTCTATTCTGATTAACCTCTCCATCTCCGAACATTACATTCCCTTAACCTGGAAAATTTCTTATATTATCCCTCTGCATAAAGGTAGCAACTCTAACTACAGATGCATAGATAACATATTGCCCTTATCCAAAATATTACCAAAATGTATCCACATGCAACATTTACACTAGCTGTTATCAAATAATCTCCTACCTAACACACAGCATGGTTTCCACGCAAACCATAGTGCGACATCTGCCCTTCTAAGTTTCACTAATACCATCAACCAATATAGAAATGAAGGAAAACTTGTATCTTCAATCTTCTTGGATCTGTCCAAAGCTTTTGATACCGTCTTTCACTAGAAACTTCTTACTGAGCTCTGTACCCTAAAACTTAAACACTCTTCTCTTGCATGGTTCCATAGTTACTTAACTGACTGACAACAAGCTGTCAAAAGGTAACAATACCTCTCATCCCCATTACCTGTCAATATTGGGGTACTTAACACAAACTTGTAGGAAAAAACACCTTTAATAACAAAGCAAAGCTTTCGGGCAGAACCCTTCTTCAATACTAATACAATCAAGTCTGCATACTAGAAGCTTATATACAGGTCTAGAAGTCACATGATTAGCAGCCAAGAATCATGTGACGAGAAAGTCTTAAAGTGCAAACAACATAATAAAACTTTTAAAAAATCAATTAATAATATTACGTAATCTAGTTAAAATTGGTTTTAAACTGACTTTGCTGTTAATTCCTGGATGTGAATCAGCAGCTAGTCTTAAAATCCAGTCAAATTCCTTAGTCTCAAGGCGATTATTCAAATCTCCACCTCTGGCACTAGGACAATTAAAATCAATAACTCTAAACTTAAAAGAATGTTCAGAGCCATGAATATTGATATGTTTATATAGTGCATTATTTTCACAACACCGTCTGATTTCTGAATTATAATCAATAACACGATCTTTCAGCTTACGAATAGTTTTTCCTACATAGAACGAGGTGCAGGATTTACATGTAGCCAAATAGATAACACCTGAAGTGTTACAAGTAGCTGAAATTTTAAAATTGAATACTTGACCGGTGCTAGGGTGTGTGAAAATGTCACTACCATTACCAAACATCTGTGCACAGGCAATACAGTTAAAACATTGAAAAGTTCCATGCTTAATAGCCAATGTCATAGGCTTAGGTTTATAAAAATCTTTATAACACAATAAGCTTTTGATAGTCTTCATATTTCTATAAGAGAAGTATGGCTTATCACCTACAATAGCTTTCATTTCATCTGAAGCTAATAAAATTATCCAATTTCTTGAGATAATTTGTTTAACCAGGTGACTTCTTCTATTAAAAGTAGTCATATATCTAACTGAAGTCATCTCTTTATTGCTGTTATTATTTTTCTGGGATGTAGTTAACGAAATATCCTGCCCTTGATTAAAGCTGATAGGTTTCAAATAAGTCTTCCTAGCCTCTAAAATATCAATTCTTGACTTATTAAGTAGGTGGGCATCATAGCCACTTGAGGTAAATTTCATTATCAAATCATCCAGTTGTAACTTGAATACATCATCATCTGTGTTGAGCCTACTTGTCCTAATAAATTGTGATTTTACCACACTTCTGAAAATATGTGGAGCGTGCATACTACTGTAATGTAAATATTTACAACAGCTAACTTCCTTCTTATATACAGAAGTATTAAGAATTCCATCATTCAGCTGGATTTTTAAATCTAAGTAACACATAGTATTTTCAGAAACTTGCATTTTAAATTTCAAATAATCAGTTGTGGAGTTCAAATAGTCAACAAAAACATCCAGATCATGAAGTGTACCATTCCAAACAATTAAACAGTCATCAACAAATCTTTGATAAAAACTAATATAGGTAGAAAGATTCCTATTACTGTACAGATGTTTATGTTCCCATTGGTAAAGGACTAGGTTAGCGTATGTGTTAGCCACTGAGGTACCCATAGCTATTCCTGTTAACTGTAAATATAAAGTTTCGTTAAACATAAAAATATTATTTTTCAAAACAACATCCATAAGACAGCAAATGTTGTCAATGGATTTGAAATCAGGGTTAGGTTGTGTTATTAAAAATTCCCTCAGAAGCTCAAGTCCGGCATCATTAGGAATGACGGTAAATAAGGATACGCTATCCAAGCTAACTAAATAATGTCTTTTAGTTTTTATATCAGGCTCATTTCTAGTATACCATTGCTGTAGCTTAGATAACAAATCATGTGTATCTTTCAGGATGGTATTACAATTAAGTAAATGTGGTTGTAACTGTTTGTGCAAGTAAACTGAAACCGGTTCTGTAATCCAGCCTCCACCTGAGACGATAGGTCTCATTGGTGGGTTATCCATAGACTTATGTATTTTTGGGATACCATACAAATGAGGTATCAAAGGACAAGGTACAGTTAGAAAATGAAACAAATCAAGGTCGATGTCACCATTAAGCTGAAGTTCAAATATTACCATGTTGACATAACTCACACATTTCTTTACATCTGCATGTGTAACTATTTTAAATGCATTCTCATCATTCAAAAGTAGAGAAACAGCTGAAAAATATTTGTCTCGGTCCAAAATAGCAGGCATACCACCTTTGTCCGCTTGCTTTATTACAATGTCATTATTATTTTGTAGACTTTTTCATGCTTCATACTCTGCAAACGTCAGATTAAAGTTCTTATTCCTCATGGGCCGTAGGTATAGTTCTCTTATTTGTAGTTCACACACATCATGAAATGCATTCAATATGGGTGCATTAAGTGGAATAAAAGTACTTCGTCGTTTTAGACTGTCTCCCATTGAGTTAGATTTACCAAACATTAGTTTTAAACTCAAGTTACGAACAAACAACTTTAAATCAGTTAAAGCAGACACAACATTATCACTACAGGATGGTATAAATTTAAATTCTTTGTCTAAAAGAGAGAGATGAGCAGGATTTAACTCAAAAGATGATAAATTTAATGTCACAACTACTTGCGACTTACTTTGTTGAGTCCTAAAGGGCTCTCATTTTTATGTTTGTTTGCTATGGTTGCCTGTGTTGCATACGACCTTGCAGGTGAACCTCTAGACCTGGGTGATCTATTCACGACGGTTTCAGCGTGCTCCAGTTGGAATCGTTTATTAGTTAAATTTAAAGTTAGTTGTTGTGTCTTTTTGATAGCCATAGCGTTCGTATTCACATTCAGGTTGCCATCACGCTTGTTCTTACTTCCTATAGGCGCGTATGCGCTTTGGGATGAGGAACATGATACCAAAAGGCCAGGCTCATTCGTAACTGGTGCAGGGGGAGTTTCAGATGTCAAGGGTGTAGAGGGCGGATTATTATTTAAAGAAATGTTGTCAAAAGTATCCAGGGAATCAAGTCCTTCTCTTGCAGGAACTTTATGGTAAGCAGTAGTACGAGGATTCTCAGTTCTGGGCCAAGAGAAGATATTCCCTCTTTGGAAGTCACCTATGTCGCGTTGGAGCTTCCGTTTTTTGGTAGCTTCCATCCTGACCTCAAAAGCTTGAATCCTATCAAGCATTTGCTGGTATACAGGTGTAACTTTAGGAAATACAGTCAATTCTAAAATAGTACTCTCAAGTGAAAAAATTTTACGCTTGTACTCTTCTTCAATTTTTATAAAAAAGTCATTCATTAAAGACATATAGTCTAAAGATAGCTTAATATTCAATTGTTGCCATGATTTGAGTAGTTCTGGAAAGGTATTGCCATATGAAGGCATTTTAAGGATCCTGAGTCCACGTGGGACAATACCTTTATCAAGATATGCCAAAAAACTAAAACGTTGCCATTGCAACCTCTTAAATGCCATTATCTTTCTTTCCAGAAGTTGTAATACTCTATTAAATTCAGCAACATTATCCAAGTCTGCTGTAGGTTCAGATGCAGTGTTCATTGTTTCTGTAAAGTTCAGTAGAGGATTGTTCTCCACATCAATAATAGATCTGAGGGAATTTAAATCCATTTCTTGATGTCAAAAATGACTACAGGCTGCGAGGTAAACCTTGAAGTAGGTATTCCTAATAACAGCAACAGATATAGACCAAAAAACCAGCTGCAAAACGTGGAGCAAGTAACACAAACTTGTAGGAAAAACCACCTTTAATAACAAAGCAAAGCTTTCAGGCAGAACCCTTCTTCAATACTAATACAATCAAGTCTGCATACTAGAAGCTTATATACAGGTCTAGAAGTCACATGATTAGCAGCCAAGAATCATGTGACGAGAAAGTCTTAAAGTGCAAACAACATAATAAAACTTTTAAAAAATCAATTAATAATATTACGTAATCTAGTTAAAATTGGTTTTAAACTGACTTTGCTGTTAATTCCTGGATGTGAATCAGCAGCTAGTCTTAAAATCCAGTCAAATTCCTTAGTCTCAAGGCGATTATTCAAATCTCCACCTCTGGCACTAGGACAACTAGATTACGTAATATTATTAATTGATTTTTTAAAAGTTTTATTATGTTGTTTGCACTTTAAGACTTTCTCGTCACATGATTCTTGGCTGCTAATCATGTGACTTCTAGACCTGTATATAAGCTTCTAGTATGCAGACTTGATTGTATTAGTATTGAAGAAGGGTTCTGCCCGAAAGCTTTGCTTTGTTATTAAAGGTGGTTTTTCCTACAAGTTTGTGTTACTTGCTCCACGTTTTGCAGCTGTTTTTTTGGTCTATATCTGTTGCTGTTATTGGGAATACCTACTTCAAGGTCTACCTCGCAGCCTGTAGTCATTTTTGACATCAAGAAATGGATTTAAATTCCCTCAGATCTCTTATTGATGTGGAGAACAATCCTCTACTGAACTTTACAGAAACAATAAACACTGCATCTGAACCTACAGCAGACTTGGATAATGTTGCTGAATTTAATAGAGTATTACAACTTCTGGAAAGAAAGGTAATGGCATTTAAGAGGTTGCAATGGCAACGTTTTAGTTTTTTGGCATATCTTGATAAAGGTATTGTCCCACGTGACTCAGGATCCTTAAAATGCCTTCATATGGCAATACCTTTCCAGAACTACTCAAATCATGGCAACAATTGAATATTAAGCTATCTTTAGACTATATGTCTTTAATGAATGACTTTTTCATAAAAATTGAGGAAGAGTACAAGCGTGAAATTTTTTCACTTGAGAGTACTATTTTAGAATTGACTGTATTTCCTAAAGTTACACCTGTATACCAGCAAATGCTTGATAGGATTCAAGCTTTTGAGGTCAGGATGGAAGCTACCAAGAAACGGAAGCTCCAACGCGACATAGGTGACTTCCAAAGAGGGAATATCTTCTCTTGGCCCAGAACTGAGAATCCTGCTACTGCTTACCATAAAGTTCCTGCAAGAGAAGGACTTGATTCCCTGGATACTTTTGACAACATTTCTTTAAATAATAATCCGCCCTCTACACCCTTGACATCTGAAACTCCCCCTGCACCAGTTACGAATGAGCCTGGCCTTTTGGTATCATGTTCCTCATCCCAAAGCGCATGCGTGCCTATAGGAAGTAAGAACAAGCGTGATGGCAACCTGAATGTGAATACGAACGCTATGGCTATCAAAAAGACACAACAACTAACTTTAAATTTAACTAATAAAACGATTCCAACTGGAGCACGCTGAAACCGTCATGAATAGATCACCCAGGTCTAGAGGTTCACCTGCAAGGTCGTATGCAACACAGGCAACCATAGCAAACAAACGTAAAAATGAGAGCCCTTTAGGACTCAACAAAGTAAGTCGCAAGTAGTTGTGACATTAAATTTATCATCTTTTGAGTTAAATCCTGCTCATCTCTCTCTTTTAGACAAAGGATTTAAATTTATACCATCCTGTAGTGATAATGTTGTGTCTGCTTTAACTGATTTAAAGTTGTTTGTTCGTAACTTGAGTTTAAAACTACTGTTTGGTAAATCTAACTCAATGGGAGACAGTCTAAAATGACGAAGTACTTTTATTCCACTTAATGCACCCATATTGAATGTATTTCATGATGTGTGTGAACTACAAATAAGAGAACTATACCTACGGCCCATGAGGAATAAGAACTTTAATCTGACTTTTGCAGAGTATGAAGCATTAAAAGTCTACAAAATAATAATGACATTGTAATAAAGCAAGCGGACAAAGGTGGTATGCCTGTTATTATGGACCGAGACAAATATTTTTCAGCTGTTTCTCTACTTTTGAATGATGAGAATGCATTTAAAATAATTACACATGCAGATGTAAAGAAATGTGTGAGTTATGTCAACATGGTAATATTTGAACTTCAGCTTAATGGTGACATCGACCTTGATTTGTTTCATTTTCTAACTGTACCTTGTCCTTGATACCTCATTTGTATGGTATCCCAAAAATACATAAGTCTATGGATAACCCACCAATGAGACCTATCGTCTCAGGTGGAGGCTGGATTACAGAACCGGTTTCAGTTTACTTGCACAAACAGTTACAACCACATTTACTTAATTGTAATACCATCCTGAAAGATACACATGATTTGTTAACTAAGTTACAGCAATGGTATACTAGAAATGAGCCTGATATAAAAACTAAAAGACATTATTTAGTTAGCTTGGATATCGTATCCTTATTTACCGTCATTCCTAATGATGCCGGACTTGAGCTTCTGAGGGAATTTTTAATAACACAACCTAACCCTGATTTCAAATCCCTTGACAACATTTGCTGTCTTATGGATGTTGCTTTGAAAAATAATATTTTTATGTTTAACGAAACTTTATATTTACAGTTAACAGGAATAGCTATGGGTACCTCAGTGGCTAACACATAAGCTAACCTAGTCCTTTACCAATGGGAACATAAACATCAGTATAGTAATAGGAATCTTTCTACCTATATTAGTTTTTATCAAAGATTTGTTGATGACTGTTTAATTGTTTGGAATGGTACACTTCATGATCTGGATGTTTTTGTTGACTATTTGAACTCCACAACTGATTATTTGAAATTTAAACTGCAAGTTTCTGAAAATACTATGTGTTACTTAGATTTAAAAATCCAGCTGAATGATGGAATTCTTAATACTTCTGTATATAAGAAGGAAGTTAGCTGTTGTAAATATTTACATTACAGTAGTATGCACGCTCCACAAATTTTCAGAAGTGTGGTAAAATCACAATTTATTAGGACAAGTAGGCTCAACACAGATGATGATGTATTCAAGTTACAACTGGATGATTTGATAATGGAATTTACCTCAAGTGGCTATGATGCTGACCTACTTAATAAGTCAAGAATTGATATTTTAGAGGCTAGGAAGACTTATTTGAAACCTATCAGCTTTAATCAAGGGCAGGATATTTCGTTAACTACATCCCAGAAAAATAATAACAGCAATAAAGAGATGACTTCAGTTAGATATATGACTACTTTTAATAGAAGAAGTCACCTGGTTAAACAAATTATCTCAAGAAATTGGATAATTTTATTAGCTTCAGATGAAATGAAAGCTATTGTAGGTGATAAGCCATGCTTCTCTTATAGAAATATGAAGACTATCAAAAGCTTATTGTGTTATAAAGATTTTTATAAACCTAAGCCTATGACGTTGGCTATTAAGCATAGAACTTTTCAATGTTTTAACTGTATTGCCTGTGCACAGATGTTTGGTAATGGTAGTGACATTTTCACACACCCTAGCACCGGTCAAGTATTCAATTTTAAAATTTCAGCTACTTGTAACACTTCAGGTGTTATCTATTTGGCTACATGTAAATCCTGCACCTCGTTCTATGTAGGAAAAACTATTCATAAGCTGAAACATTGTGTTATTGATCATAATTCAGAAATCAGACGGTGTTGTGAAAATAATGCACTATATAAGCATATCAATATTCATGGCTCTGAACATTCTTTTAAGTTTAGAGTTATTGATTTTAATTGTCCTAGTGCCAGAGGTGGAGATTTGAATAATCGCCTTGAGACTAAGGAATTTGACTGGATTTTAAGACTAGCTGCTGATTCACATCCAGGAATTAACAACAAAGTCAGTTTAAAACCAATTTTAACTAGATTACGTAATATTATTAATTGATTTTTTAAAAGTTTTATTATGTTGTTTGCACTTTAAGACTTTCTCGTCACATGATTCTTGGCTGCTAATCATGTGACTTCTAGACCTGTATATAAGCTTCTAGTATGCAGACTTGATTGTATTAGTATTGAAGAAGGGTTCTGCCCGAAAGCTTTGCTTTGTTATTAAAGGTGGTTTTTCCTACAAGTTTGTGTTACTTGCTCCACGTTTTGCAGCTGTTTTTTTGGTCAATATTGGGGTACTCCAAGGTTCAGTTCTAGGTCCTCTACTTTTTAGCATCTTTATCAACAGACTCCATTCATCTACTCTTCTAGCCTCTATCATTCAATACTCTGATGACACTCTTATCTGTACTGCATCTTCCTTAAAACAACTTGAAACTACAACACAACAGTCATTCTTAGTTGTCAAATCCTGGTTATCTGATTCACAACTGATACTGACTCATCCAAAACAAAACTGATGGTCTTTCACCCCAGTAAACCGAGAGATCTCTCAACACTATTCCAAATACATTCCTCTAACAATACTAAAATAACAGCTGTATCCCAAACAAAACTGTTAGGTGTTCTAATTGATAATAATTTAAAATTCAACAAACACCTATCTCAGTCCATCAAAAAGACATATATAAAACTAGGTTGACTGTACAGAATCAAACTTTTACTCACTGACACCACAAAGCAGGCAATTGCCAGAACTCATCTTCTCTCTGCCCTATTATATGCCTCTCCCATCTTCACTAACCTAAAGAAAACTGATCTAGCCAAGCTTAAATCCTGCTACAATAAAATAGCTAGCTTCACTTCAAACTCCCCGCATAGGTCTCACCACTGTTCTACCTTACAAGAACTCAACTGGCTAGAACTACCCCATTATTTATTCTACACTCAACTCACTACTGCTCACAGACTTGTACACCAACTTGATAAAACCCCTGCTGTTCAACTAATGCTTCAACCTTATTCTAATACTCAACTACTCCAGTCTTCGAATACACCTTTATTACCAGTCTCCAAATACAAGAAACACACTGGAGACTCTCTGTATCTAACTTCATATCCAAAATTTGGAATACTAACCTCCAGACCATCATAACTACTACTGACCCAACTCACTCTAAAAATCTACTCAGAGAATTCTTCAGTAACAACTGGCTCTACCCATGAACTAGTCCTGGCTAAATTCTATTCCCTTGGCTAGCACCTTATCCACCTACTTTTTCTACCTTCTATGTCCACTACACATATCTTAACTTATTATTACTTTACCTACTATCCTCTGTCTCCCCTTTTCACTATTTAACATCTCTTCCTTTAATACTCTCCTACCATCACATATTAACTCTCCCTGTCCTCTCATCCATCTACATTAACGTTCATTCACTTCTTCCCTCTCTCATATTATTCTTTCTCTTTCCTCTGCTCTTCTCACCTCACTCCTTCATTCTCACCTCTCTCCTTCCTTCCCTATCCTACTCAACTGTCTTATCTCATTACATCTATATCAATGTATCTTCTGTGAGGTATGTATCTTCTGAACCCGGTGTAATTTGGTAATTGCCTCTGGAGCTTTTCTCTCTGGGCATACACTGAAAATGGGATTTTGCCCAATTAAACTATCCTGGTAAACAAATGCTAAATAAATAAATACATAAATATTTTGCAGGAACATGTGTATTTGATTCAAAGCTTTGACTCACATCCAGTAACTACTTCAGATCAAGTACCAATAAAAACCAAGAGAAAAATACATGATAATGAACTAAAAATGAGACACTAGCATTTTCCCACCTATCTGTTAAAAAGAGAAGAATTTAAGGAGTGGGTGTTGGAAAGTATTTGAGAGTTATTAGGGAAGATAGAAATACCTACAAAAGTTACAGCTATTAAGTGGGATAAAATGAAAATGGACTTTAAAAACAGTGTAGAAATAAAAGAGATATGGTTAAGAAGTAATAGGAATTACTAGAGGGGCTGACACAGGCTAAAGTATTGCAGAAAAAGGAATCTCGCAGAAGAAGAAGAGACACAGATGCAGAGTGCTAAAGAGAAAATAAGGGAGTATCTGTATAATATGCATGCATTTAGAAAAATTACTGTTAAACTATTTTTGATAATAACTCCAGAGCACAACACTTTTAGCCCAATGACTCGGCAAAGGAAAGTAGAAAGTTTGTCATCAAATTTAAGGAGCCTATAAGAAAATAACCAGAGATCCTGTATTAGGTATTAGAGATATTTCTGAAATGTTATGAAAATTTGTGTAAAGCATGAAAATGTAGAAATAAAAAAATGAACAAATAGAAATATTTATGGAAGACTTAAGTATGCCAAGGTTAGAGGTAGATAAGGCTCAATAACTATCAGTTAAGATAGGAGGAGATGAAATAAAAACAACAATGTACAGTCAATCTTCAGGAAAGTCTCCAGGAACAGATGGTATTCCTGTGGAAGTCTGAATGTTAGGAAGAAATAAAGTGATAAAGATTTGGAAGATTTTTAACAGTATTTTAAAAGGAGTGGAAGCACCAATATCTTGGACGAAAGTTGTGGTGGCTGTATTACCTAAAGATGGTAAAGAAGCATCAGATTCAGCTATAAACCCATTTCAGTTTTAAATCATGATTATAAAGTGTTTGAGTCCATATTTTTATTTATTTATTTTTTTCCATTTGTTAATCAGGGCTGTCTGACTGGGCCAGAGGCCCATTTTCAGTGGAGGCCCAGAGAGAAAAGCTCTTTACAAAAAACATTACATGCAAATTCTTGCAATACAATACCAGAAACACATGACTATATTACAATACAATACCAGAAACACATAACAATTTTACAATACAATACAAAAAAATGCATTACAGCATAATACAAGAAATACAAGCAGTAAGTAAGCTAAACAACTAATTGACAAAATAAAGAGATGTCTAACAAAACATACAATATAGAGTAATAATATTCTAAGTAGAAAAAACATTGCTAATTAGCATTCTGACAAATAAAAGTAGATTGTACCAATATAGGGAAATGGTAGATTTTTAGGTGAAATGTAATGGTAGAGGACAGATATATTATTAAAAACATATATTGTATAGATGGCAATTAAAAATAGATGATATGTTAGTGGCGCATATACTTAAAACAGTGACAGCAAGGTAGTGTGGCAGTGAGTTGATAAGGAGGGAAAGGTGTTGCATATAAAAGACTTGAGATAGGTATAAAGTGATTAAAGGAGTAGTAAATTAGCACTAGGTAGAGAGAAGCTGATTATTAGCTAAAAGAATATGAAAGATGTTGCCAAAATTGAGAGATTTGGATCAGTGTGGTTTTATGGAGGTTAGGCAAACATTTGACATTAATAGAACAATGCTGATCCAGAGAAAAGCAGGATGTAAGAAACTACATCTGTTTTTAGTGGGTCTTGATGACTAGAAAACATTTAATGGAATAATCTGAGATTTCATGAGTTGGGCAATGGAATCATTTGCTTTCCCTAATACAATAATAAGGTTAATTAGAAGACTATATGAAGGATCAGTGTCAAGAATTAAAGTGGGAGGGCTCCTCTCTGTTAAATTATACGTGAACACAGGAACTAGGCAGGGGTGTCCTCTTTCAACTTTGTTATTTGCTTTATATTTAAAGCCATTGGCAAAGAAAATGGGCTCAAAAATACAAGAATATAATTGGCATGGTAATCAAGAAAAGATGTATTTATTTGCAGATTGTATTATTTTTCACCAGATATATCAAGAAAAGGACATCTCAATGTTGTGGAACACTCTGAGATGGTTTCAAGTCTTTTAAGGATAGAAAATTAATGAAGAATAAACAAAGGTTATAGCCATAAATGATGTACCCACATATGAATTTTTTTCAGCAATACCCATATTTATGGGTATGGAGACATGATAAGATTGAAGTATTTAGGAGTATGGATTAAAAAAGCTTCTGGCATGGCAGCTAAGGATATGTGGGAAGAGACTAAACAAAAGATAATACAAAACTGAGAATCTGGAAGCTCTTGTTTATGGATATGGATAGCAAGATACAAGCAGTAAAAATGTTTTCATCTCTTTAGTTTTATATACAGGTTAAGCATATTTTTATAAATCAGAATTTCTGGATAATAATTGATAGAGTTGAAGGAATTTATCTGTGAGGGGAAGAGGGCAAGAGTTAAGTGGAATTAGCTGATCCTTCCAACAGAACAAGTTGGTTTAGGATTACCTTATTTGAGGGGATATTTCAGAGCTAGTCAGTTAAGGCTCATATGCATAACAGCGGTAGAAGGTTATAATTCAAAATGGAAAGGGATGATAATGAAGCAGGGGGGAAGTTCAAGAAATACAGAGAAGGTGATGCTTTGAATGCAGATCTTTAAGGAGAACAATAACAATCATACAGAATATTATACTCATAGAGTAGTAGAATGTATCCCAAAAACTAAGCCAGCATGAGACTGCACAAATGAGATTTTGTAAATAAGAATGACTGCAAGTAATGGTACGGAAAACAAAGAAGAGGGGTCTGGAATTTACTGGGGAACTTGAACCTGTAAGCCAACCATGGTATTAGGAACTAATAACTAAAGAGGGAAAGGTAATACAGTTGTATTAGGCTATGAACACATTTGGACTGCAGGCTAATGACTGCCTTTCCTACTGTGGATTGATATCAGAGTATAGGCAAAGAGAAAGGGATAGGGGAATCTTAAGTGTAATACCTGCTCTGGTGGAGTTTTCAGTTGAATATAGAACAGAAGGTGCTGTTAGAGAGGAGAAATATAGAATATTGCATGATAACTATAAGAATTAATCAGAGGAAGTTAGAAACAATTGGGAAGAGCAACTGGAAAAAAGCAACTTACAGGAGAACAATGGGAGGGCATATGTATGGCTCACAAGTGTGCAACAAAGTATAGAAGGTTTAGGATCTTTGCTTGGATGTGCTTGCATAGGTATTTTTATACCCCAAGCAGACTTCAAAGAATTTTTCATCAGGTAGATAACAAATGTTGGAGGTGTAATGAGGAAAATAATTGGGAACTTATTTTGGGAATCTAATGGGCTGGCAAATTTTAATAAAATCTGCAGAAGAGTATTCTTTCAGAAATATATTGGGTGAGCAATGACTGTAACTAAGGAAATTATTCTTTTGAGTTGGGACACAGAATTGCCTAAACATAATAAGGCCTTATTAAGTTTAATTATTTTGGATGCCAAAAGCAATTACTAGAAAATGAAAATCAAAATCTAAACCAACTGCTTTTGAAGTGTTGAATATTCTAAAAGAGATGAATTAACTGGAAAGATGGATCTTTAAAAAGGGAAAGATCAAATTACTAGAAATAAATAGAAATCCTGGGAACAATACATGCAGAATAATGTTCAGGAGGATAAGGATTGAGGCTTAAGGGAAGGTAGGGATTAAGCAATGTATATAATGTAGGACTGATGATATTTACAAGGAAATAAACTATAGGTAATATATAATGTGTGTAAATGGAAAAAATGCTAATATTGTCTGTTTTCTTTTCTGTTAATGTGTGCTTGCCTGTGTCTTAATTGATAATTTAATAAAGGTGTTTAAAACATTTCTAGTTTGTTCCAACAGCCAAAATGATTGCTTTTACTCATTGATCCTAACTTATTTGTTTCTTTTCCTTTTTACATAGCATTGCAGCTAGGTTTAAACTTCATCAAGCAAATGTGATTATTCAGATTTCCATTTTTGTAATTTTTTCTAATAGACTTCTTCTTCTTCTTCACCATTTGGCTTTTCCTGTTAGAGGTTGCCATAGCAGAACAATGGTCTCTAGAATGATTGGCAGTGGGATTGTATGGTGTCAAGTTGCCAGCCCAGTGCCCAACCTTACATTAAGCTCTAAAACATTACAAGCTGCTCTTTATTAACTTCTCTTGGTACTGCTAATCCATTAGAATTGCTGACTTGGTTATTGTACAGTTATCTTTCCATAACATGTATTTTGTTTTTTTATTTCTGACCAGTATGATTCTAACTTAGTGCAATCAAAATATGTGTATCCAGTCTGTTTTTGTTTCTTTTTTTACATTTTCAACATATTGGATCATTTGTTTTATTAGATTTAAAAAATTATAAGGTAGAATAAATATCCTATGAATGTACTTCAATGTAAATATTTTCCAATAAATACTGAAGAAACTAAACTAACTGATTTCAAAAAGATTTATTTATTTAAATCATTCAAATCATTCAATAAATGGTGTTTGGGAAAATTCCAATATTTTTTAATATTGTTACTATTAAAAGTTACTTTATATAACTGAAAAAAATGTTTTATTGGTAATTTCTTACCTCATAAGAGATGTAACATATTCTAATAATCCTTTCTTTTCATCATTGTTTAAATGCAGCATGCTATTCATTATTATTTATGCACTATTGTGGATTAGTAACTTAGCAGAACTATCTTAATTCAAAATGTATCTGTTGACATCACATGTCCTTTACTAAAACAGTGATACCATTGTATTATATCATTATTTAACATTTTCATATTAAAATTTTAATTTGCTATAAAGCCCTATGTATGTGTGCTATAGGAAAATTTAGAAATTTCCATTTTTAAGAGTAGAGATTTAAAAAAATAATTTCTGATGTTCTTTACGATGACACTAATAGAATCAGATTTGATTCTCTGTGTAAAATCATCCATAATAATCATAAAAAAATTGTTTACAAATTCTAACAGGTTGCAATTACTTTCCATAATGTAAAGGCTAGTTATTCATATATATATATATATATATATATATATATATATATATATATTTATATATATATATATATATAGTTTTCTGTTAGCCAGTATATGAAGAATATAGCTAATATAGAAGTGTGTTAAATATTGCTGCTAGAGCATACGATTTTTATGTCCATCAGTCCTATGTCACCTCTTTCCTAAGACCTATTCCTCCTCTTTCCTAAGACATAATATGTTCTTGACTTCATATAATGCACAAAAAGGGAATCAATAGCTTCTCCATTATCTTAATTAATGTATTTCTAAGTATTAGAGCTGTTAGTTATAATAAATATAATATTGCTGGCAAAATTATCATTTTAATTAATGCTAACCTTTTTTTTTTTAAATGTAAACATTATTTAATTTCTTCATTTATTGGTTTATGTCTTCTTGTATAAGACTTCAAAAACTATTTCATACAATTAGGTTAATATCTAGTTGGATTTTTTTTTTACCTCTTTAGTAACGTTTTGATTTCATTATTTATTTAATGAATTCATTTGTTTATATTATCTATTGTTAACAAATACCATGTGCAAGTAGTTGAATTTTAGATAGGAAGCTTTTAAAGATCCTGAATCCTTTAGTATTGTGACCATTCCTTAAACTTTTTGCAAAGGGTTCTATAACAGGAACAAACATTAATGGAGACAAAAGACAATCATGCCTTGTGTTTTTATTTAAACTAAAAGCTTGGAAAAGAAAGGGACCAGCCATAATATAATCTTAAGCATCTATACATACATTTCTTATTAAACTAATAAATTCTTCAGGGGAATCCAAAAAATTCTAAGGTTCTATACAAATAATTCCAGTTTACAGTCAGAGGCTTTTTAATATTTGAACTAATTAAGGCCATTTTATGATTGTTGCTTTAACAATCTATTGATGATAAAACTAGTCTTCTCCTTACTAAATAATGTTATCTATTACACCTATTAAACTAGTAGTTATGATAGATGTGAACATTTTGTAATGCATGCTAAGCAGGTAGATCTGCCAGTAAGAAGATACCTAACATTTTTCTTTTCCTGTTTATAAATAAGTGAAATCAAGAAATATTTCCAAGATGGTGGAATCTGTAATGAGTTTTAAATCCATAAGAAAGCATCATTGATCAGGACAAGAATGTAAAATGGGAAAAGCTTATAGCTTTTGGAAACTGATCTGGCCAGTCTTGGTGCTTTATTGCTTTACTTTTATTAATATGCATTAAATTTTACTTAATGAAATTGCCTTGTTTATTATTTGTGTTTATTACATTTGATATTAATTATCTTGTGTAAATATTCCTCTAATGGGTTATCATATATTAAAGTATTATCTTGCTGATTTAATCTAGGAAAAAACCTTTTAAAGTATAAATCTAAATCAAAGGTTACATCTTTTGGTGATTGGGTTATGCATATTATTGATTTAGTCTTCTATTAGCCAATCTATGCAATCCCTTTGGTGACATTGCATAACAATGTAATTTAAACTTTAGTGAAGCAATTTCAGTGTTATGATTTAGTACTTATTGACATTGTTTAGTTAGCATTTTGACAGTATCAATTTTATATTCTTTTTTTTTCTGGATTATTTTTTTTTTCAATTTCTCTTATCTTTTTCAATATTTCATTGTCCCAGTGTTTAATTTTCTTCATCTACCAACTTTTTCACTAATATACATTCTAAAAGCATATTACCTCATTAACTGTGCTATTATTGTTAAGCATCATATATTCTTATCTTTGTTTAATAAGTATTCTCTAAAATCTGTAACTATGTAATTGTTAATTGCTATGTTGATCAAATTGTTAATTTCTATGTAAATCCAATGTAACTACTGTCTGTATATTTTAACTGTGGAGCTTTTCTCCCTGGGCCTCTGCTGAAAATGGACCTACGTCCAGTCGGACACTCCCGGTCAACAAATGTAAGTAAATAAATAAATAAATAAATAATCTTCTTAGTCATATATGCCGGTTTTCTATATGCAAGTTGGAAACTTCTTCTATCCTTTGTTAGCATTAAACATACTGCGTTATATCTGATAAGAGACAGGAAACTGCATTAATATTTTCAATTGTGATTAAGTAAAATGAAACAAATTCTATCTATACAGGACTGAGTTCTTAATACATAAGAGTAATAGAATCTGATAAAGGACATGAAATTGTATTAATATTTTCAATTTTGTTTGTTAAATATACCGGCTTGAGTAATGAATACATTAGAATAATGAGTGAATTACTGTCTTTATACTGTCTTTATAAATTACTGTATCCTTAAGATTATTGTTATTTAAAACTTTTATTGATGCTGCTATTCTAGGTTTTGTTTTACCACTGGTATCTAACTCACCTGTAATGCAATTAAAATCTACTCACAATATTAACCTACCTTTCCAGTTGTTTTGTCATATGTCTAGATGCTATCTTGCAACTTGTGCCCCAAATATGTGGGAGCTAAGGTGTATTTTTTTAATTCATTATTTGCTATAGAGTACATTCCCTTAGAATAAATAATTATATTGATAATTTAGGAGTTATTTGAGAATTTTTGGGAGTATAGCTGAACCTCTTCTTTTTTTACAAATGAATATGTAAAAATAACTTCATATTCATAGTTATTGAAAACTGTATATAATTCTGTAATACAAGTATTTTTGTAGATCTTTGTTTATTTTTAACAATTTCATTAGAGATCTCATTTTATTGCTGATATTTAATCCATTAACTTTTGTGGAGATTACCTTAAGTGTATTTATATTCTAGCATTGTCGCCTCACAGTAAGACGCTGCCCGGTTCGATTCTCAGCCAGAGCGTCTTCTGCATGGAGACATGTGTGAATGGGCGTACCTTCGTTGAAGGTTGGGCATCAGGCCTGGCAAGCCGGTACGTAAAAATCAACTGCCAATCATTAGCGGACCGGAGTTCCGCTGTGGCGATTCCTAACTGGGAAAAGCCGAAAGACACAAACATATTCTATAATGAAATTATTTTTTTTTTCTGAATTGTAATATAACCATCCACTATTTTTACTATTTGGCTTAACATTTCATTAACACTGACATCTTTAAAGTAATGAATCTTAGCTATGTCTTCCTTTCTAGAAAAAAAGTCAGATTACTATATTTATTAAAACAAATATCAATTTATATACAAATCCATTCAGACATGTTTCCCCAATTGTTAGTTTAGCCACAGTCCTACTGAAACTATCACATCTAGCCTAAAACCTTACACAAACCTGTAAAATTTCACTTATAACAGCAACTGTAACTTACTATTTAATTAATTAAGGAATTCTTGTCTATTATAAATGACCTTATAGAGGAAAGTTAGTTTTGTGGGTTCAAAATGTCAGTATTTCTTGGGAATTTGTATTTATCACAAAATCATTTACATGACACATCAGTATATTGCTATCACAATACAAATGGACTTTATGCTAATAATAATACTAAATTTAACCATCTATATATTGTATATTACACTAGGCTTGTTCAGTAGAATGTATATTACACTTTTTCTATATAACTAGTCAAAACTACTCTGTTATTGTTCACATTTCTGTTTTTTTTTGGGGGGGGTGGGGGCGATGCTTTGTACTTCACCTGTGCTGAGCCTGAAATTGGCCAACACTGATCAGTGCATGATCCCGACAAATAAATGCAACTAAATAAATAAATAACTATAATAAGAGGAAAAAACTAATGGAGTTGACCATTCAGATGAAGTAGTGCAAGTTCTCTTACAATATTAGACTTTCAACATCTATACTTCACTAAAGAAAAGAATAAAATAAAAAAATTTTATGAAAAGTGAGTATTACTTTAGTAGTATTAAATGCAAAGTTATAATATGGAATGTTTTTGTGTGTAGGTCTATTGAGCCTAAACAATCTTATTATTCATCCTTCAAAATGGCACATAAAGCTTCTACATTAATATCCTAAGTTCAGAAGAGGAATGTTTAAAGTAGTCAAGAAGTTCTATGTGGAGCTAAGTTTCACCTCTTCAGACATCATTCTGTGTTGATATCAGTAGTTGCATTGTTTCAATTTTAACCCTTAAGTTTCATTTCTAACCTTGCTTCAACTCCACCTTGAGATATGTAATATGCTGCTCCTTTATCTTACAACTGAAACTCATTCAATAGGTCATTTAAGAGTTGAATATTTAAGCAATAAACAATATTTAGATGTTGGTAATATGAGGTTTACCCATAGCTGGTGTGATTTAGGGACCAGGGAAAAGCCACAGTGAACAAACTAAGTCAACTATGAGCAAACCTGCATTACCTACACCCAAACATTATATACTGCTGTTATACAATATTATTATTTAAAAATGCATTTCTAATCTTTTTAAAACAGTAATGTCATATTAAATAACATTTCTCTTCTGTCAAAGCACAAGGTTCTGGGACACCCTATTGATGTGCTCTGCAAAGATGATGATTCTTGCATGGCATTGCTACTTTTAGGGAGTGATGTTTATTGGTTTTACTGCTGAAATGCATATGCATATGTATTCATCTCTTAACATATGGACATGTGTATGCCATCAAGGTGCTTTGAGTGAGGCAGACCTAGTTTTTTTTTATTTTGGTACTTATATTTTCTGTCTGTAGGCCATGGGTGTCTTAGTGCCTGAAATTTAGGGTTACACACTAATGGCTAGGGAATGAGATTGGTGTAGTTGTGTGTATGTTTTTCTGTATGTGCAGTGTATGTGTGATGTCTTGTGTAGTGGTACTGTTAAGGAAACAATCTGAATAATTTAAGATGCAGGGTCAGGGTTAGGTTCAGGGATAGGGTTAAACTTAGCACGAGTCCACCTGCCTATCATTACCCATGTTTGCTAACCTTAACCCTGCCCCTATCCTTAACCCAAACCCTGCACCTTACCTTCTGAAAAAAAAAAACTGTCCCTAACAGCATCACTATTCAGACATGGTGTGCCAGACGGTAGTGTTAAGTATGTTCTTCTGTAGTTTGGTGTCTGATCACAAAATTAGACAGCTTTTTTTTATTATTTCTGTGTGGGTTTGGGTGGTTTATGTTTATTTCGATGGGGTTAACTTTATGTATTTTGTGTTTTGGAATGGTAGATTTCAGATAAAACATTCAGG
This sequence comes from Protopterus annectens, assembly GCF_019279795.1. Lineage (NCBI taxonomy): Eukaryota > Metazoa > Chordata > Ceratodontiformes > Protopteridae > Protopterus > Protopterus annectens. Next base: position 610,575,983 of record NC_056741.1, on the reverse strand, counting down.
TTTTTGGCATTTGGGAATTTGTGTGTCAGGATTATGAAATTCACTCGAGTAAATAGGAGTGACAAGCAATCACTGCATTTATGAATACAAACAAGCTTTTGTTGTATAATTTATATTATCTATTTTGAACTGAAAACAATAATTACTTGTCATGATTTTCAATGCAGAATCATCCCTATTTACTTTGTCTTTGGTTTAAAATACTATTTATTCTGCACTTACATAATTTAGGTTTTACAGTTATTACAAAATATATAATTCCATAGTTAAAACACATTAAAATGGTAACATTCATTAGAAGAAACTGTTATTGTAAAAAATATACAGTTTATTGTAAAAATATAGCCATATATCTGGTTTAATTAACAAAACAACATTTCTTGCATTAATAAGATTACAGTAATATTAATTACAAAAATGTGGCAGAACTATAGATCTATAATTTTGTTTCCTAGACCTTGAAATTGCATACATTTTAGATCAAGCTAGGCAGTTTTAAAATGTTCACAGCTCATATTTCACTGTGAGAACAGGCATGCATGCTCAATCTGCTGTATCCAACCAACAATGCACAATATTCATAGGTTCATAGGTTCATAGGATGATACTAGGCTATTGGCCCAGAGGCTCTTAGAAGCCTAGCCAAGAATTTTGTCCATGTTCCCTCAACATCAGCACCTGTTTCCCCTGTCCAGCAGGGGCACAGGTGGGATCCCAGGGGTGTATTTTCTGTTTCTCATCCAGTCGTCCAGGTTCCTCTTAAAGAGGGCTAGAGAGGTACTCTGCTTTACATGGAGAGGGAGTCTATTCCACAAATGGGGGAGTCTTTAGTACACAACTCTATCCCACCAAGAAGTTCTATTAATGTCACAGAAAGCATGCGGGTTGCTTGAGTGGAGTTTGTCTTACAGATATGCAGCAAGTCCATTAAGGCTGGGTCTGAGATGGCCTTGTATGCCAGACACAGGTCACCTCTGAGCAGTCTGTATGAGACTGAGTTGAGGGACAGGGCTTTTAGCCTATCTGTATAGGATAGGTGTTTGAGACCCTGGATTTTCCTGGTCAGTGGTCTCTCCAACTGCTGCATGTGCTTGGCAAGGTACATGCTGAAGGGGGCATTGTACTTGATAATGGGTCTGCTAAGGGAGGAGCACAGGGATGTTATGACCTCCTTGTTCCTGGATGAAATACCCTTATTTATGAGGTGGGCCATGTAGAAATATTTCCGTACAATGGAGGTTATGTGGTGGTCAAAAGTTAGGTTGCTATTAACCTAGGTGCCCAAGTCCCTCACGACTGAGTGTGTGTTTGGTACATTGTTATTAATGTGATAATTAGTGGGGATGCCATTTTCCCCAAAGGGGATAATGATGCATTTCTTGGCATTCAGTTTGAGGCCATGCTTCTCACACCAGTCAGTGTGATTAAGGCCCTCTTGGAGGATGTTCACATCACTAGGGGAATTTCAGACAGTGCCCAGCTTGCAGTCATCTGCAAACTTGGTCAGCCACAGACCACTGGTTTTGGCTTTCACCTCAGAAAAGTATATCCCAAACAGCAGAGGCCCCAAAACTGATCCTTGGGGTACACCTCTCGTTCTGGGTCTACTACTAGAGGTGGCTTCCCCTACTTTGACTGAGTGGGTTCTATCAGTGAGCCAGTTAGCTACCCATCTGGTAACATACACTTTGATGCTTAGCTGGGAGAGTTTATTTATTATGCTCAAGTGGGGAATAGTGTCAAAGGCTTTGGCTTGAGCAAGGTAGGTGGTGTGCACCATCTTTCCCTTGTCCATGGCTTTGGTGACTGTTTCAAAGAAGTCAACCAAGTTTAACAGGCATGAGCTCCCTTTGGCAAAACCAAACTGTGTGGGGTCAAGTGTTTGGAGGTTGCCAATCTCCTTGTTTATAAGGTCCATGATGCTGTGTTCCATGGCCTTGCTGATCAGGCTAGTTAGGCTATTGGGCCTATAACTGCCTGGGTCAGTGGATGCTCCACCTTTGTGTAGAGGAATGACAGTGGCTGTCCTCCATTCATCTGGGAAGAAGCCAGTGCTCATGCTTTGGTTGAATAGGGTGTCTAATGGAGCTGACAGCTCATGCCTGAGTTCATGTAGGATACAGCCAGGGATGTTGTCGAGTCCCACTGCGACTGTATTTTTTGCCTTTGAGAGGGCACTAAGGACCTGTTCCCTGATGATGAGGTGAGGGGGTAGGTGCTGGGGATGTCCTGGTTTACTGATGGGAAGGCAGGGGGTGAAGTTTTCAGTGAACCTGTCTGCCAGCAGGTTGGCTATATCTATGGCATTTATGTATGTGGCGTTATTGACCACCAGTTCAGAGCAGATTTGAGTATTACCTTTGAGACTGCAGACTTATGTGAAGAAGGCCTTGTGATTGTCCTTAGTGGATGTGGCCAATTTGGCCTTAAAGTTAACCTTAGAGGATTTCACCAGTGACCTTATTTGTTTGTTCAGACAAAGAAGAGATTGCTTCCAACTTGGCACTTGCTCCTTCTTGGTCCTGAACAGCAATTTTTTTTCCTTTTATTATAGTTTGTTTATTGCTGCTGCCCACCAGACAGGTTTACTCTTCTTTGAGGAAGATGATTTGGTCCTGTCAGGTATTGCTGAGTTCATACAGCTATGTAGGTGCTCATATAGTTTTCTGGTGTAGAAGGGACGGTGGCTGTGAAGCTGCTTATACCTATTCTGAGGAGATTGTAGTCAGCTTTCGAAAGGTTTTTCGTTTGACCCTGACAAGTGTGTGTGTGTGTGGGGGGGGGGGGTCAGGGGAGATGGTGACTTCAAAAGTGATTGCTTTATGGTCGGATTTTACCAAGGAGGATGACACTGTAGGGGTGCTACAGTGGCTACTCATGTTGGTTAGGACCAGGTCCAGGATATTTTCACCTCTCTTAGGGATGTTGAACAGCTGATCTAATGCATTGGCATTGACAAAGTTAAGGAATCTCTGGGCGTTCATGTTTGGGCTAGAATGGGTCTTCCACTCTATGGCTAGGTAGTTAAAATCACCCAGGATCAGGGTAGAGGGTTAAATCTTGATGGATTCAATTAAGTCCAGATAGGTGGAGTGGGCATCCTGAGTCATGGCTGGGGGTCTGTAGCTAGCTATGATTTCAATAGGTATTTTGTCAACAGTTAACTGTACTTGGAGTGTCTCCTGTGCATCATACTGTTTGACCAGCCTGGAGGTGTGTATGTCTTCGACAAATATTGAAACTCCACTTCCTTTGGCTTTGTAGCCCTCCAATTGGTAACCTGGTAAGGCTGGGATGCTCTCCACAGCTTTGAACCAGGTTTCAGTGACTGCACAAATGTCAGCATCTTCCAGGGCAAGAAATGCTTGCAATGAATTATGTTTACTGTAGAAGAAGTATACACAAGGATGATTATTAAAAGAAATGAAAGGTACATACATCCTAGAACAAGAGATGACTTTTTATATTTTCACTTTCTACATAGGTCCTTTATTTTACATGAAAATAGTGCATTTGTATTGCCCATTGTCTAGCTCATAAGAAATCTTAGTATGCATGATATGTTATATCGTAGCTCTCAATGATATATGTTATATCATAGCTCTCAAATCATCTTTGAATAGTTTACTGCTTCATACCCATACATGGCTATTATTATTGTACATTTTATTGTCTAAAATACTTCACTTTACTTCCTCATGCAAATATTTACATATTTACTTTACACTTTTATAGGTCCATAGGTGTTTACTAGGCTAATGACCACAAGGACGTTGTGAAGCCTAGCAATGCATCCCAAATCTCTGACAAGTTCTGGTACCCTTGAAAAATGTAAGCAGGAGCTTGGGAGATGAAACATTTACAAACAAGGGTCTGGGAGATGCACAATTTACGGGCCTGTGTCAATCTGGTATACTGTATAGTTTGTACAGTTTAAATAATTATATCACCACAATCCAGATTTAGTTATCTTCCTGTGGCTTGACATACAATTAAGTTTTACAATTTAACAACTATTCTGCCAGCAGCCAAACATTCAACACAGGCATCTTTTATCTTAAATGAATGCCATAAAGTGCCATGTTGACACTGAAGACATAATAAAACATTCTCACTCTCTCTTTCTCTCTCTCTCCCTATGCTTGCTTATCCTCTAGTCATAGTTGCTCTTTTAATGAAATTATTTCTCATAATTAGCCACCCAAATCCTTGCTATAGTAAAATATTATTTTCCATGTGTTAATAAATTCCTTAAAAAGGCTGCAGACTACATTAAAATCTAAATTTAATGCTATGTATAAATTAAAAAGCTACATAAACTGAACAAAATAAGAGCTGAAATTTTGAAAACATATCCTCCCCATTAACAAGAAGTGTAAAATAAATAAAACATGTTCTGAACTACAGACCATACCTATCCACAAAGAAGAAGAAGAAACTGAACAAATCCTTTCCCAAATATTTAGACATACATACATACACGCACACCAGGAGCATACACCAAAAACCAATATCAGCTCAGTAACATGAAGCAGAAACAGAAGAAAATGCCTTTAGAATAAATCTACATTTGTGCCAGCTATGAACTTGCATTATAAACATACTGAATGTCTCTACTTGTGCTGCCTTCCTGAGAATGAGAAGCATTATCTGTAGAAAAAATCTGTGCTGAATATCGCCCACGGGCATAAAAGTCATGCAGAATCTGTCTGCACGGATACCCTGCCAATGACCTGGACAAACATGTCTGAGCATCTTTATACACGATGACAATGTCATCAAAGTGATACTTAATACTACAAAACATACAGTTTGATATTTCTTTGGCTGATTTTAGGCAGCAACAAATGATATCGCTACTGGAGGCTTCCACCTTACAGAGGATCACTAACTAGAGTAAGTTAGTCCATTTTTAATATTATTGCTTAAAGTTTGGCAAAGTAGAACATATACTGCTATTTTATGTAGCTAATAAAGCAAATGGGTAACATTTTCATGAATCTAATGAGAAGAAAATCCCAAAGACTACGGCTACTTGTATTACTGAATAATTCAAACACACTTGATTGTGCTGAAAATAAGTTGAAAATGTCAGTGTGCAGGATCAGTTTAATTCAGTGGTTGATTGTTTGTCAAGCTTGTCATGATCTCAATAAATCTGCTGTGATTCTTTTGACTCTGTCAGTCCTGAGAGAGCCTACTGGATCAGTTAATCCAGCTGTGAGGACATTCTCTCCTCCAAAAGCAGATAGATATGCATGGCTAAATCTGTTTATCGTAATGGAGACCCAGATTCTTTTAATGTTATTTTGAATCTTATGACTTGGGGCTCTATTTACTCTGCTAACCCTGCAAGGGCCTTATGATTTAATAGATACTGAAGGGGTCCCCTGGCTCTGAGAATTCTGTAAGGGCTATCTGCCTCTTTATTCCTTCCATACACCCCCTCAGTCAGTTTTTCTAGGACCTAATAACTAACTCTGTTAATCTAGCTAGTATTCATTTCAATGCATCATGCTAATCATTACTAATATTTCTCTTCGCATCTTGCTTTGTTAGTCCTGCAGGACTTACTATTTGTTCTACAATTCATGCTGACATGAGCTTGCCACTGTTAATCCAGGTGTGGTCTGCCTGATTTGGTTAATGCAGCCAGAGCCAACTGAATGTGTTAATTCTCTTGAAGGCGGTCTCAAGTGTTTTAATCCTGCTGTGGCCTCTGTCATCTGTTGCTCTTTCATATGGGAACTCACTGGCCTATCACTCCACAACATTGATGCGTCAGGGTTGCCACAGGTTCCTATTCTTCCCCTTGCTGTGTAACTCCACCTGAACACTTGTACTGGCTCCAAAGTATCTTCATATGGCAACATATCAGATGTTTCTTGCTCCACTGGTTTCTCCTTAATTTGGGGATCCATTGCTCTAACCTGCTGTGGTGTTTTCTGAATCAGATTTTCTACACTAAGTCCTTCACTTTGCAGGTACTCCATAACCTCAGTTTTTGTTTCTTTAAATTCCCCATTATTAATCCTCTTTTCTACTTTTCCTCTTTGTTTTCCTATTTTTTTGTAATGTAAAATTTTCCATGTTCAGATATGCCTTGGCCTGTATTTCTCTTCAAATACCTTTGGTACTGCTCTTTTGTATTGATTAGTTTTGCTTTCTCCTTTGCATAAATATTACACCATATTAAATATCTATTTCTTTCCCATGTCCATATTTCTTCTTCAGCTGTCTCCTGAGCCTCCTCTTTCTCCTTACTTAGGGGACTCATTCCTTCATACTGTGATGTAAACTGTGTTAGACTTTCTACACTAAATTCTTAACTTTGCAAGTATTCCATAACTTCAACTTGTATTTTTTTAACTTCTACTTTATTAATCTTCTATTCCACAGTCACTCTTTGTGATCATATTTTTATTGTGAAATTTTCCATATCTTGATGAATTTGCCTGTATGTCTCTTTCAATATCTTTGGAGCTGCCTTTTTTGTATTGATTAATTTGGCTTTCTCCTTTGCATAAATATTGTACCATATCAGATTTCTCATTCTTTCCCATGCCCATATTTCTTTTTTATACCTTTAAAAAGTCTGTAGATTTTGTTCTTTATATTTTCACACTTCCTCAGATGCTTCTTTTTCCAAATTAATCAATGTTTCTTGGTCTATATAATGTTTTTCATAAATCTGTTGTATTAATGAACACATTTTTTGAAGCTTCTGAAGTTTTTCTTGTGGAAGTATTTTTCTTTTCTCTAATTTCTCTCTTAGTCTTTTTGTATATCTTCTGTCTGGAAATTCTGGGCTTCTTGCATAATAGTAACAATAAACATTCCCCAAAATTCAGTAAACTCCATGTAGGGCTGGTGTACAGCCTACGCAGTGAGTTACTGTGTACAAGAAGTAGTGCCTGTGGCTGGGGTGCTCAATCAATATAAATGATGCTCTGTGCACTTAAACAGGGTTTCACATCATGCACCACTGCATGTGGCTGCAAAACCTCTTTGTGAATAGCACTTCTGCATACCTCTCAACTGTACAAACTTTACTAGAATGTCCAGGTGTCCACCTCTTATTTTTGGTCTGTTACTCGTAAAATTGTGGTTTGCTGGCAAATCATTGCCAAATCATTGAGGAATGAAGTCAGAAAATAATGACAGACATTTCAGATTCAGATTTCATATACTTTGGAAAATTCATACTAATGCAAAACCTATTAGTCTATCAACTTTCTAAGATTGAAAGAGCAATATTTCAAAACTGCCCCTATTTTGGGCCTTTGTCCGCCATTATGTATGGCTTTGTGTAATTGTTTAATCTTCTCTCCTTTTTTATTTTATATTTTTTCTTCCAAGTTTTGTGTGATGAGTCGCTTGCCGCAAATGGCTTTAGCTATGCTTACCTTTTTTTTTTTTTTGCATGACTGGACCCATGTATCAGATATGACCTAGGCATCCAAAAATAGAAACCAGATGCATTCAATTAATAATGCTGGGCATTGTGCAAACCAGGTAAGTGAGGTTGTACTGCGCTAATACCATGAAGTTAACAATGAATACTAATATAGGGGACATTATGTAACTAATCCTCTGGTGACAGGTGTTAAGTTTAGGACTGAAGTGAAGATGGTCCTGGGTTCTAGTACAGGGTATGCAAACTTTTTTATACTGTTGTGACATTGCAGATTATACAAATAAAGTGCTGCATAGATAAGTGTTATCTCAACCTTCTTTTTGCAAAAGCTGTAAGTTTAGGGCTACTGCACACATGGTCTTGCATTTGAATAATGTTTGTTCCATACACATTTTACTTTAATTACTTTGTTTTTTACACATCACATTATATTTACTTTCCCAGTCAAATAACAGAGTTACACAAGTGGCTGTATATGAAATAACCTTGAGAGTGTGTACTGTCTAGCTTACGAAACATTTGAAAAAGCTGCATTCTGCTTTCCATTGCGCAAACAAATGCACTTGACTTACCATGTTTGCGCGATGGTAAGTGGAGTGCACCTTTTTCAAATGTATTGAAATGCAGACAGTGCACATCCTCATTAAGTGCAATATGTGCAATTGGTGGGAAAACATAATATTTAAAGTGGAATTGGTAGGAAATGCACATTAGTCATTCAACTTGATCTTTTGTAGGTATGGCCGGTGTCATTGGAGAGGGTGTGCATTTCCAAGCACAGCACTGGGGTGTTCAGGAGTCCAAGGTATTTCTTAGGCTCCTGGTTAAGGAGCATGGCCTTCACCTCTTGCAGGGTAACTATACAGGCTCTCAGTACAAGTCTGAGGCCTGGAATAGTATTTCTAGGGCTTTGTCCAGTGCGACAGGTATCCCATGCACTGGGGAACAATGTCATCATCACTGTGATGATCTCCAAAGAAAGCAATGTGAAACTCTTGATCTCTGGATCAGGAAATGTCATGCGGGGAACATCCCCACAGATGTGTATGTATAAATTTCATTGAGTAATTGTAAATATTAAAGCTGAGTATAGTCAAGACTGGTATTCATGATTGCATTCTTTTCTTTTTTTTTCTTTTTGCACAACTGCAGAACACAGGATCTTGAATGTGAAGTCCAATGCATAGTGACTAACAAGGATGAGTGAAGCATGTAGTATGTAAACATAATTATATATAGTACTGTTATTGTAGCCTTAACAGTTAAAGATGGATTAGTTGTTATATCATACAGTTGTATAAGACTGAACATGGATATCTCAACTGTAAAAGCAAGTATGCATGCATTAGTCTGCAGCATAGCTCTCAACTGGCCAAATTTTTGCTGAATACCCTAGGTTTTGACTAACTGTTTTAGTCTGTTCCTCATAACCTTTAGGGTTTTCTGGCAACTGATATGGAAGTCAGTTAATAATGAGTGCCAAAATGTATGTTAACACAAATCCTATGCCATTTTCCATGTTTGTAAGAGCAATATTTAAAATGTGTCCATATTTTTGGTATTGTTCCCTCATTGTTTTATGATCTGTCCAGATATCTTGCTCTAAGAGGTTGACAGCTATGGTCCGTAACAGAAAGCAACAGTTCACATTTTCAGATAACAGTGGGCATGAATCTATAAAGTGTAAAAGGAAAGTGTGCACACATTATACTTCAGTCCAAAAGAAAAGTACAGTATTTGCTGGTTGTGCGTTCAAATACCACACTTCCCAAAATGTAAAACTTACTTGTTTACAATACTGTTTTAGGTTTTCATCATTAAATATACAATACTGTTACATTTTTAGTATTATAGTGTTTGAAGTTCAGACATCTAGACCTGTGGCTTGACTGTCCAGCTGCCAAGTGTAATCAGTGTACATGGAACATACATATGTGCAATATATGCACCCATGAATGATTTCTGAATGCAATCTGATCTGTACTATAGTGTTTATGTGTTAGGAAAAGGCTAGTACTCAAAGTAATAAAGAAATTTCTTAGCAGCTGGTTGTGGTAAAAGTAGTAAGAGAACAGAATAAAAATTAATTGTAGAAAGCTTTGTATATTAACTGTGAAGTTACTAATGTTCTCCTTTTTTCCTCTCACCCCACCCCTTCTCTTTGTTTTTTTTAATGGTTAATGCTCTTATTTTTTATTATGTATAATTTTTATTGTTTTGCTGTTACATATTTTTTCATTTGTTATTATCATTCTGTTTGTAATTATATTATTTATTACTTTTATAATAATTTATAATATTTTTTTTATTTAATCCAGAGACATGCATCTGGAGTGCTTCTCCTGGGCCTCTGCTAAAAATAGGCCTTGTCCTAATCAGACTTTCCCGGTCAACAAATGTTAAATAAAAAATAAATAAATAAAAATAAAATGTAATTATTTCCATTTGTTTTGGTTTATGTTTCATTTCATAATTGTATTTTATTTTATGTTATTACTATAGCACAGCAGGGTAGGCCAGTTCCTTGTGATCTGTCTAAACTCGTTTCACCGGCTACAGCTTCAAGGTCCAGCACTTCTGGGGTTCAGCCTGGTGGCAGCCACCTACTGACCCTGCTCTACCTGAACCCTAGGTAGTTCTGCACCAGACGCTAGGCCTGTGGTCCCCTCTGGTAGCCTTCTTTCCATCCTGGTACAGAATACCTGCTGTAGGCAGAGACGGCCACTGCAGCCAGTGGCATAGTGATGGGACAGTGATGACAGTCATCTGGGTGAGGACTGGAGTCACACTGTTAACATGCCTGATGTTCCTGGGACCACGATCTCCCCAACCTTACCCCAACCAAGGTGTTCATGTATCCTTCACCAACTCTGTCTCTTGGCTTGTATGTCTTGTCTGTCAGCAAATGCTTCCTCACCTTCCCAAATTGCCTACCCCAGACATGCCTATGTCTCTTCCTCAATGTTCTTCTCTCTCCTTAAAAAATGGGGTCACCTGTCCCAAAAATAAAATATCATCCCATACATAGCTCTATATTTCACACAAGTGTCTACTTGACACACTTAATTTGGTCCAATTGGCTTCAAAACACTATTAAGTTGTTGTCACCTCTCTCTGTGGAGTTAACAGTCCAAATTCAGCTAAGGTTCTGTACATGTGATCATTTGTTACTGTTGAAGAAATGGATAGCTATGGTTCTTTCCTACAATCTTCCTGTGCAGTCCAGTCTTCCTTTCACTTTGTTTTTCCCCCCTACTTGCTCCCCATTTCACCACTTTCTTGTTTCCCCCATTTCTTTTCTTTAAAGAATCTGTACGCAATGCTGCGCAATGCACATCATCGATAAGCAATGGTAAACAGCAGTAGTATCAATGACTGCATGTAAAAATATCATACTCACTTGTAAAAATTATGCCTGCACCCCATTTCAAACTCAGTACCATCTGCCTTCATCAACAATGCATTAACCTATCCGGCCACAGTCAGTTAATTTAGCAGATGTATTTTATACAATAAATAGTAATTGTCACACTTTCTCTATAAAGCATGTTTGCTCGATGCTATAAAAAGCATTGTATATTAATTGTGAAGTTACTAATGTTAATTAAATATCAGGAATGAGAATATTACTAATATGTGTTACCTACACCTGCATTCCAAACCAGTTTTATGGAGTCCAAAAAAGGTACTTATCACTACCTGAAGGTAATTATTACCAGCATCCGATTTACTTAATTAGCAGGTGTATGCAAAAACAGTTTAGTGTGCAATTATCTATTCAATGTATTAAATGCTCCTGCTATGTAGCACAATCTGTTAAATGCATTGATGGTATCTTCTGATGGTACTGGGTTCAAATATGGGTGTATCTATCATTTTCAAATACGTGTTATGTGTAAATCAAGAGGATAAATTGTGATACTTATGAATCTGTGCCATCAGGTGTTTATGCACTCAATAGAGTAATAATGAAATGTCTGGTGCTACATGGAAGTGGTATCAAATAAAAGTATATGTTACTAATAGTAGTTCTTTTTACCATTGCTTACTGATCCTGTGCATTGTGCACCATCGCACACAGATTCTTTAAAGATAAGAAATGGGGAGAAAGGAAAGTAGTGAAAGGGGAACAAGTACTGTTATGACTCTGTCATAGTTCATGTTGGTGTGCATGACCTGAGGTGTACCTTGCTGGACTACATGAAGAGAGACGTGGTTGAGCTCTCTGAGTATTTGTCTCAGGCAAGTATGTCCCTAGCCTTGAGCAACATACTATCCTCACCTAGACTGATTCCACGGTATAAACAAAAAATGATTGATTTCAATAATTGGCTTAGTTTTGGTGTCATTCCAAGAGGATCCAGTTCCTGTCTGCCTGGGAAGCCATGGTCGACAAACCTTGCTGCTTCGTCAGAGACAGTTTGCACCTGGCACCCCTAGGCTTTCAGCTGCTGGTAAAGGCTTTTGCCTCCCCCATAGTTTCTTTCTTAAGCAAGGTTTCAAAGACAACATTACTGATGTGAAATCAACCAATCAGAGCAAAATAAGGGTCATGCTGCTAAATGCTAGAAGCTTAAACCAAAAACTCCATTCCCTGGAAGCACTTCTATCACTTGAAGATGTAGATGTCTGTGTAGTCACAGAAACCTGGTTTAAGGCCTCAGACAGTACCCCTGCCCTGCAAGGCTACAATGCCTTCTATACCTTTAGACTGCAAAATTAATGTGTGAAAAACCAAAGGAAGCAGTATTTCAATCTATAGTAGAGATAAATTCACCTCCTGTCTAGTTAGACTGGAAAACCCCATGGAGTTACTCCAGGTCGAGGTTACAGTGGGTAAGACCCCCATTCAAGTCCTAACCAGTTATAGATCCCCCTCCATGGGTCACAACCCCCACGAAGCCTACTTAACAAAACTGAAGACAATCCAAATTTTACCAAACGCACTGGTTATTGGGGATTTCAATTATCCCACCATCAACTGGGAAAACTGCTCTAGCCCAAGAGCAAATTGTCCATACCCTGACAAGAGGAACAAACATTCTAGATCTGGTCTTTGCCAACATGTCAAACAGGGGATCTGCTGCAACTGTTGGATGCCCATTAGTTAAAACTGACCACAAATCAGTCACCTTCAACTGACACTAACACCAGAACTCACAAAGGGTGAAATCAGAATAAAATGATTCACCAAGGCAAAGTATATTCTCCTAGGAGAAGGTGTAAATGCATTCCAAGCCCCATCCCAAGCTGAAAGTGCTGAAGCTCACACTAAAGCCCTGTACAATCACTTGCATAAGTGTATAAACTCAGCTGTACCAAAGCCAGAGGCCCAAATAAAATCAAGCTGCCATGGTGGACTTCCCACATTAACAAACTGTACAATAAATGCAAAAAGTTGCTGTCCAAGAAAACAAAGACAAGAACTCAACAACAGAAAAGCACCCTCCTCAGTCTTTACAGGCAAATAAGATAACTTGTTAAATCCTCCAAGAGCTCCTTTGAGAGAAACCTATCAAGTACTGCCAAGAATAACCATAAGAGGTTTTACAGCTATGTACGTAACCTAAAGGGTAGGATCCAAGCATGTGCAGAACTGGTGGCCAATGGTATCACACACACTGACCCCACAAAGACCTGCTTGCAGATAGGTTTGGTGAAAATTTCACTCCCTTATCCCCTACTAACTTACAACAAACCCTCTTCCAGACTTTCTCCCCACCTTACATATCTGAAGAGCAGGTCCTCAAAGCCCTGTCCAAGGCAAAGAACACGGCCTGTATAGGACCAGATGACATCCCAGGCTGTCTTCTAAACAGGTTAAAAGATGAACTAGCATCACCACCAATCATAGCCTAACCATAGACTTTGTTCCTGTGGAATGGAGAGCAGTTACAGTTATTCCCCTCCACAAAGGTGGCCTAGCAACAGACCCAGGAAATTACAGACCCATAAGCCTGACCAGCCTCATCTGTAAGGCCATGGAACATATCATTATGGGTCTCATAAATAAAGACATAGGTGACCTCCAAACCCTGGATCCTACCCAATTTGGCTTCGTGAAGGGCAGATCCTGCGTAAGTCTGTTGGATTTCTTTGAAAGTGTGACCAAGGCCATTGATGAGGGCAAATCTGTGCACAAAGCATACCTCGACTTGGCAAAGGCTTTTGACACAATCCCACATTCAGGCATTACCGATAAACTTAGCAAACTGAATGTAAAGCCCTTTTTTGTAATATGGGTTGCCAACTGTCTCACAAACCGGACACACACTATCAAAGTGGGTGACTCCACAACAACCAGCAGACCTGTTACCAGTGGGGTGCCACAGGGATACTTCTCAGACATTCAGGTAAAAACTAAAGGGTTGTGGCTGACCAAGTTTGGAGATGACTGCAATCTAGGTGCTATCATTGAATCCCCAAATGATGTCAGTATACTCCAGGAGGGTCTCACACAGACCAACAGCTGATGTATTAGTCACAGTCTCAAACTGAATGCAAAGAAATGCATCACCATTCCCTTTGGCACAAACAATGTCCCTTCACACTATAAAATCAACAACAATACCCTAAGTACCCATAAAGTGGTAAGGGTTTTGGGATCACAGGTTCATCACAACCTTAACTTCGACTACCATGTGTCTACCTTTGTAAGGAAAGCTTTCCATGTAGCTCACTTGATTAGTAAAGGCATCACCTCGAGAGCAAAAGAGATTTTATCCCCCTATACTCGGCATTTATCCGGCCCACAATTGAGAATAATGCCCCATTTGGTATGTACCATACTAAGGACCTACAGAAATTAGAGAGACCTCAGATGTTTCTAACATAGAAGATCAAGGGCCTCCAGCATGTGCCTTACACAGACCAACTAAAGTCACTGACACTATACTCCTTATCATATAGACTTCTTAGGAGAGACTTGTGCCTGGCCTACAGAGCAACCCAAGACCCAAACCTAACGAACATACTGCATATCTGTAAATCAAACAAGGCTATGGCTACCCATTTCAGGGACTTAAATATGGCCTGTTACTTAAATAGGACTTGCTGGAGGGACCAATTTATCTCCCAGTGACTGCCACGTCTTTGGAACAGGCTAACAATTCATGTGAAATAGAGCACCTCTATGACACTGTTCATGAGGAACCTGGACGAGTGGATAGGGGACCATAAATTCTTACCAGGGATAGCACCCACAACCCTCCTGGATGTGGGCAGTCATCACCAAATGCAATCTTGGGTATTGACTAGTACTTCTATGTTATTACATTTGGTTGAAAGGGCAAGGCTTAAAATGACCTCTGGGTCGATAGCCTAGTAATCTCCTGTGATCCTATGATCTTATGTTAGTTATACATTGAGTGAAATGTTCCTCTCTGAAAATGCTGCACTTAGTGATTACACACCCTGTTATGATTCTTGCTTGCAAATATACAGCACTGTCTTACCTTTATGTGTTCCTTGGTAATTCAGCAGTTATTTGGCCAGTACTCTGGGACATACAGTGTGTAAACCATTCTATATAATTGTACCGACAATGTCAAAGGATATTAACTGGGAATAATATGATATACAGTTGCCAACTAAGGAAAGCCAGGTTGGATGTCACAAACAAGCACTGGCTGTCCTTTTGGGGGTGGTGGAGCAAAGGTGTGTTCCTGCTATGGCACTAACAAAACTGTGTTGGTCTGGTTACTCTGCTTGCTTGGCATCCTGTCTGTTATCTGATTTAGAGAGGTTTGAGAAGTCAGAAACTGCAATGTGTATCCTTACTGTTGAACTTTTCTCTGTAATGCTTTCCCAGTACAAAAGTATGGTGAAATAGGAGGAGGGTTTTAGGTTCCTAGGTGGTGAGTCAGTGTGTTAATGTTTGTCTCCTAGCCAATGCAAGGACATACTTAGCACATCTATGTCTGCCTACAACCACACCAGCTGCCAGTTCCTCCTCTGACTCATCATCAGCCTGTGGCTCTGGTGACCTTGGCATTGTCAGGAGGATGTGTTCCCCTTCCCCTTGCTGATCTTGCTGCAGCTATTTCCACAAGATTATCTTGGGTAGTATAGCACATACTGTGAGCATTATGGAACATGTCAGTGGATTGTAATGGAGGCCTTGGCCAGATGTATGTAGGCACTGGCACTGTGATTACAATAGCTGAAAAACATGCTTGACATTACAGGTTGGACAGTGTGTTTCATTAAGGTGTTCTTGTGGTGTGTGTGTGTGTGTGTGAGTGTGTGTGTGTGTGTGTGTGTGTGTGTGTGTGTGTGTGTGTGTGTGTGTGTGTGTGTGTGTGTGTGTGTGTGTGTGTGTGTGTGTGTGTGTGTGTGCGCGCGCGCGCACACATTTTTGATGCATTTTATCAAGCTTGACTCTAATGCATAGTATGCATGCACCCCTAAATGAGCCCGTGAGATATCTCCCATAGTACACATCTGGTGCATTTGGGAGATGTGGCACATATGGGAGTCATGTTAACTGCCAGGGTTGGCAGCACACACATTCCAGATGATTCTCATGCCATTACATATGACTTGGCAGTTCAAGTGATAGACCTTATGGTTAATGTAGACCCTACCCTGTTCCCTAGGTGTTGTTTTTGTGTATACATGACTGCAATGTATGGCACACATTACTTCAGGGTAGTGTGATACATGGTATTATCGTAGCATTCTTGTGACCTTCTCTGCAGAACTAATGGTAAAATATATGTATTCTCTGCCATGTTGTAGCATAGCATGCAGAAATGTTTGGGTGATCCTGGATGCTGATGCCTATGACATGCCAAGCATCTCCCGTGGTAGTCTGTGAAAGGTACCTGTGGCTAAGATTCTAAGTTCAGCACATACCTTATTTTCCACTGTGATGGGTTCCCTACGTTTGGCTATGGTTTGAAGGTTGCTTGAGGTCGCACATTTCCTGTACTGTGTCCTTGACCTGCAAAATCTTCACCTTCTCTGTCTATGGCTATTGGTAACAGCAGCAGCAGTGGTTTCAGCCTGTAGCACAAAAAATGTATTAAAAAAGCAACAGCTACTAACAATCTGTCTGTGATTACTTTGTGTCTGTACTCCACTATTTTCCCAATCCACATAAAAAAACAACATAAGAGTCCACAAGGATACTTTATATCTTGTTGACTAGCTCCACAAGATTGGTTGAGTAGCATGCAGTTCAGCTGCTTATGCTGTAAGTAGCATCTCTAAAGCACAAACTAAGACAGATGCAATCCATTACTAATGCACTCCATTATAAAAATACAAATGTGTAGCTAGGCAAACTGATGTGAATTAGAGTTATTGCATTGTTTAACTTGGTGACACAGTTATTTTGAGCAGTATATCTATACAATGGAGTACTGTACTCCAGCAGGTATGTAATCATTTTGTAACCTACATAATGTATATGCCGGAATGTAGTTATGAATAATGTAAAGTAAATCTGTATGCATTTTGCAGAACCATAATAATTGCATGGCCTTATTTTTCAAGCCATTTCAGAGGTACAGAGGATGTAGAGTAGGCTGAAATTATAATACTGTGTGATAACTATGTGCACGTTTCATGGAGAGGTCCTTTGATAGCACTTTTAGCATTTCATACTTGTTTGATTAGCACAATTGGTCCTTAGCCAGCTATTTTGTTTGGGGGGGACAAATATGAGTTCCTGCTATGGCATGGACTATGAACTATGAATGGATTGTTATTTTGGGTGGGTGAGCATAGCTGAGTATCTGTTATGGTGCAAGCAAGGACATGTTTCTCTTGTTACTCTCCTTGTCTTGTATACTTCCCCATTATTTTTTGACCCATGTTGAATCTTTAAAGTCTATCAAGTGGGCAACACTGTCAGCCTTCCTTTCCTACTTTATCTGTAAATGGTTTATTTGTACTTATGTGATCTTTATATGTGTTACCATGGAGGGTAGAGATCAGCAGTTTCACATCATGTCATCCAGGTTGTGATGAAACAGTGTCATGGAGGTGCTTGGCTTGACATGGTTTTGATGCCTATTCCAGAGGTGTGGTAACCTATGGGAAATGTATCTGTCTCTCTAGCATGTCCTACATATATCAGTCTACATTCATGATCCTTAAACAACTGACTGTAGTCCCAAATGACATATGTAGGGCCAGCATTTCCTTCACATCTTGGTCAGAGATAGCACTGTTAGGCATACATAAGTTACCTTGAAGCAGTCTATATCATACTGAGTACAGTGACAGCTACTTCAGTCTGTTTTTATTAGACACATGTTTGACACCCTGATTTATATTACTTGTAAATCTCTGAGATCTGTTAAGTTTCTGCAGGTGTCTGTTATACTATACAGCAAAAGGAGCATTATATTCGGGGGTAGGCCTGAGGAGGGATGACTGTGGGGTATTTAGAACATTTGATACTGCTGCAATGGCTTTGCTAATCTGATGCAATATATAGAAAACCTTCCTCACCACAGTAGACAAATGTTGCAGTCTATTTGTGTTCACAGGTCTAACAATATAGAATTGGTGATCAGGGTATTCAGGGTTATGTCATAATAAGCTGGAACATTGTTAATACCAAAGGAAATGATGATGCATTTGTATGAAGGTCATTTAGCAGCACAGAGTTGTCATCAGTCATTAATCTGTGTAAGCCCCTTTTGAACAGCACTCACATTGTTAGGGGATACAGTGAAAGCACCTAAGTGTCCTTCAACCACAAACGTGCCTAGACACAGACACTCTGTTTTGGTTTTGACTTCTGTGAAGTATATGGTGAACATGAATGGACACAGCAGTGACACTTGTGGTAATCCATGGGTCACAGTTCTGCTGTTCTTAGGTTCATAGGTAGGTACTAGGCTATTGGCCCTAGAGTCTATATAAGCCTAGCCAAACGTTACCCTGGCTTTTGCCACCCAAGAAAATTATTTTCCTGTGCCCCTGTCAAGCAGAGCCACAGAAGTGATCCCCGGGGTGAATTTCATATCTCCCATCCAATCATTAAGATTTTTCTTGAAGAGTGCTAATGAGGAGCTTTGCTTGATATAGATAGGTAGTTTGTTCCAGAGTATGGGAAGTCTCTGAGATAGGAATCTATCCCTCCAGCATGTTCTGTTTATTGTGGTGACAAGGTTTAGGTCCCTAGAGTGTGTAGCTCAGAGGGATTGGGATTTCTTTACGTAGAGCATGTTCAACAGCTCTGGGTTTGACATAGCTTTGTATGTTAGGCAGAGATCGCCTCTGAGTAGGCAATATGCAACAGAGTAAAGCTGAAGTTTTTTGAGACGGTCTGTGTAGGGCATCTGTTTGATGCCAGTAATCCTCTTTGTGAGGTATTTCTGTGGCCTTTCCAGTTGTTGTACATGTCTTGTGAGGTACATACCAAAAGGGGCGTTGTACTCCAAAATGGGTCTAATGAGTGATGAGTAGAGGGGAACAATGACCTCTTTTTTCCTGGATGAGAAACCTTTTGTGATGAGGTGTGCCACGTAGAAGGATTTCCTGACTACTGTGGTGATGTGATTATCAAAGGAGAGACTACTGTCCACCTGTGTCCCAAGGTCTTTTATCACACTTTCTGTGTTAAGTAGACTACTGCCTAAGTGGTAGTTCATGGGTACAGAGTTTTTACCAAAAGGGATGACAATGCACTTTTTGGCATTGAGCTTGAGGCCATGGCTTTGACACCAGGCATCTGTCTCAGTGAGGCCTTTTTGTAGGATATCCACATCGTTAGGAGATTTGATTATGGCTCCTAGTTTGCAGTCATCTGCGAACTTTGTTAGCCAAAGACCTTCTGTGTTAGCCTGTACTTCAGAGAAGTAGATACCAAACAGGAGAGGACCTAGGACTGAACCCTGTGGTACTCCACTTGTCACTGGTCTGAAGTTGGATTTAGAGTCTGCTACTTTCACAGTGTGGGTTCGGTCAGTGAGGTGAACTCTCCCATATTGAATGAGTGTTGCCTGTCAGCCAGTTTGCAACCCACTGGACAACATAGCAGTTGATATTCACCTGACTTTGCTTATCACTGATGCACGAATGTGGGATTGTGTGGAAGGCCTTGGCCAAGTCAAGATAGACAAGGTCAATGCTGTGCACACATGCTATGCCTCTGGTCACATTACGGAATACCAACAGTTTAGCATGCACAACCTTCACTTGAGGAAACAAGGCTGGGACAGATGTAGTGTTTGGATGACAACTCTGTTCTTGTATCTGACATCCATTCCATTGTCTTACAGTTGAGGCTTGTGAAACATAAGGAGCTATAAGTACATGTGTATGTTGCTGATCCACCCTTGTGTAGGGGGAAATAGGTCACTGATTTCAAATCTGTGTGGATAAAGGCAGTACTCAGACTGTGAATTAATAGGATGCCTAGTGCAATAGTTCACTGGTTAAGAACATTACAAATGCATGCCAGAATGCATCTGGTCCAATGGAGACTGTTCCTAATCTTGGAGAGAGCAGTGATTACTTGATGTTTGTAGAGGGAAGTTGGAGGTGATGTTGAAGACATGTTGTGGCAAGCTTGGGGGTGGGTGGGGGAGGATCATTTTTATCCAAGTATGTCTGCTAGCAGGTTTTCAATTTACACTGGGTCAGTGTGTACCTTTGATGTTGCAGATGTAGCAGAGGGCAGCCTTATGCTTATCTTTGGCTATGGTTTCAATATATTTCTCATAGCTGCTCTGTGAAGACTTTACAAGGTGTCTATTGTCTTGTTTAGGCTGGGGATGTTCGTCTTCCAGTTTGGGATTTAACATCAACATTTGTATTTGTAGACATCAGCTTTGTTCACTTACTGTATAATCAAGTAATGTTAGACATCAGTCAGTGTGATTATTACTTTTGCAATGATCTTTTTTTGATCCTATCAGGTATGTCTGTGTCTATACATTTGTGTAATTGCTCATACAGGGCATCAGGGTAATACCTTACTATAGCTGTCAATGTCCTCTGTGGAAACTTTAGTTTGGAAGAAGATTATACCATCCTACAGGATTGTGTAGTTAACTTGGAAGATGTATTTTCAGCTCACTTCAAATTTTGTAATTCTGTACCTATTACAAATTATAGCTTTATGGCTGGACAGAAACACTGCAATCCCTACATATGAGGAGTTACATTGGTCAATGCTATTTGTGAGGACTAGATCTAGAATATTACAAGCACTTTTGGGTTGGTGCAGTCATCTCCATGGCATATGAGTTATCAATGCCCAGAAATTATTGCGCAAGTGAATCTGGACTCATATAATGTTCACAATCAATGTGGTTATAGTCGAAATCGTCCCTGAGTAGGTTGTTTTGTTCAACTTTAATTTTACAAGTACTTATAAATATGTTGTGTGGCCTTTCTTGTTCATGGAAGGGGACATATAACTGGTGATAACATTAAGGGGTTTCTTAAACCCAGTAAATTGGAGTTACATTAACTCCATAGACTTATGATATCTAACCCTGTAGAGGAGGAATTATCTTCAATGAAGAGAAATAATCCACCTCCTGTGGTTCCCACAACTTCAAATAGCAGTCTGAATGTGTGGAAGGCATTGTAGCCTTGCAAGGCTGGGTTACTTATTGTGGCCTTCAATCAGATTTCTGTGACTGTATAGACATCCACCACTTCCATTGGGAAAATTGTTGACAGAGAGTGCAGTTTTTGATGTCAACTCCTACAGTTTAGCAGCATGACCCTTACTTTGTCGGGGTTATATATTTTCACATAGTAACTTCAGTTTTTGTGACATTCCCTAATAAAGACATTATGGTGGAGGCAAGTGCCTTAGCCAGCAAACAAAAGCCTAGAGGTGCCACGTGAAGTCTATGTCTTACCAAGCAGTGTGGTCTATCCACATTGTAATCACACACTGACAGGAACAGAAGCCCCTTGGAATGACACCAGTCACATAACCAATTTCAGAAGATCATTTGTTCTTTATATTGTTGTCTCATCCTAGGTGAGCTTGTAATTCTGGTCAAACAGAGGGACATACAAGCTTGGAACACATATTTGGTGAGGTCAGTCATGTATGTCTCCATATATTCCCTAGAGATACAACTCAAGTTGTGCATACCAACACCAACTATGATGGATTAATAGTGGTACTTGTTGTGGTGAGACTTGATTGCATGTGTGATGTGAAAACTACTTGTGCCACATTTCTGACCCTAAACTTTACTTTGTTTAAACTGGAGAGTAGGGCAGGTGTATGGCTCACTGTACAATCAACTATAAGGACAACATTTGCAACAGAAAACTATTGCCTTAGGCACTTCCTGGGTGAGGCACTGGTGCTCCTTTTTATGTGCATTGTGTGCTTTGGGGTTAGTGTTAGGTGTATCATGCTTGTGTTTTGGATGTCTCTGCTGTTTATGTAGGTTGCTGGAGACTACCTCTGTCCATAATGGTACTTCATTAATGTCACAAAACAGGCCCGAGGCATTATCTGCACTGAGTCAATAAAAACATTTCAACTAGGCTAGCAGACGAAAAAGAGTGGAGTGTGGGGTACCAAAGGTGCATTTATGTCATGGCAGTTATAGTGACATTTTTTTTTTGGGAGAATGATTTTCTAGCAACCACAGTGTGTACTTGGCCCATAATATGTGTGCTGTTACCTGTTAAGGTCAGTTTAGTCAATATTTCAAGACTTTTACTTGTCCTTGTTTCCATGTAAACTCCTGTACTCAGAAATTCTCAGAGTACACTGCCAACACATACATGGAGCCTGCATGGTTTCATTAAAGGTTAATGGATTGCTCAATCATGTTGATTTGCTTCATTAGCATAAATTTCAGCTACTTATTCTGAAATTTGCATTTCACAAAAGTTTCCATATTTGTGCGAGTGTGTGTGATTGCGCGTTGCTACACGGAGCTTACTGAATCTAAAACTTCCTGCACCCTTGTATGCATCACGCAGCGATGCACACATGATAAAAATTATCATGTACGCTTTACTGAAATCCCACCAATTTCTTTCTTATCCTCCCTGTGGACCTGGCTTAGCCCATTGTAGGAATGCTTCTGTGTCTTGAGGATTTTACACTGTCATTTTTTCCAGTCCTGGCACTAGTGCACCTACCAGGATTGGGGACTTTTTTATCATAGGTCTTGTGAACCCTGCTATCTTTTTTATTTGTTTAAACTACTTCTTTTCATGATATATGCTATATAAATTACAGTCTATATATCAGTGTCATCTTGGTGAGATTTTGTGAAAAAACAGGGTCTACTTCGTGAAGGTACACAGCAAGACTTGAGGATGATTTCAATTCCAGCAATACTACTCGCCTTTGCTTGCTGACTTGTCATCTCTACACTGAACCCTTTGTCTACACTATGGCCACTGCAGTGTCTCTTAAAGTCAACTCTGTTTAAAAAACATTTCACCAAATCTGCAATTTCATGAATAAATATTTCTTGGAAAGTCCATCACCAGGCAAAATGACAAAATTACAAATAACAAAACAAATAGAAACACAAGTACCATATGTTGGAGGCCATACCTCTGTGCTATCTAAATGTAGTATTTATGACTGAGATCACAGCAGCTTTGGGGAATAGGCATTTCTATTTCCCATCACGGTGACTAGTGCTAGATGCATAACCACATCACTGGCAATGACAAATGCAGCATTATTTCCCCATCTCAAAAACCAACAAATTATAAAAATTAAGCATATACTTACACTATTCTGTATCCACTGCTTCTGAGATACTTACATTACAAATAAATTATAAAGCGTATGCATATACTTACACTATTCTGTATCCACTGCTTCTGAGATACTTGCATTACAAACAAATTATAAAAAGTAAGCATATACTTACACTATTCTGTATCCACTGCTTCTGAGATACTTACATTATCTACTGCAGCATTTCTGTAGCACCATACTGTCACAAGTTTGAGAATCTTCATATGAAATGTAGCTTTAATATCCCCATATATATGGTCACAGCAGCAAAAGCACATTCGATTTTATAAATTCCTATTACGTATTCACTTATAAATTAAACTACAAAAATCTCTATCAGTGCAAAAGCCATACCAAAAATATGTTGTGAAAGTGCACTTGTTTTCATAATTATTTCATGCTAGATGATTCACTCACAGGATTTTATGAATTTGTAGTTTTGATGAGTGAAACATCCAAAAACATGAAGTGAACTTCAGTACAAATACAGCACTGTTGGCACACACAGTGCTGTTAATTTATTTTCTGGGATGGACCACTGATCTCAAGTGGACCATTTTCAGGTTCAGCCTGGGTCAAAGACATGGACTGCAAAAAGACTAAGTTTACGAAGAGACAATGTAATTAGCTTATACAATTTAAGTAATTAAAGACAAATTTATAAATGACATGGGTAGCTGAATGTAATAGGTTTGACACTGCAGTAATGCGTGAAGCAGTAAAATAAAATATTAAAGTCAGGACTGTAAACTTGATTTCAAATACATGTGATGTTCAACAAACTGCCCCTTTCCATGTTCAAGTACTTAAATAACCACTTTGTCATTCCACAACTATACAGAATGCTTTACTAATACTAAAAATATGTTTCCCCAAATAAAATGCACAAATGGAAGAAGAAGTATGTATAAGTACCTTTGTTTCACATCAAAACTTCTTTCACATGTGACCACACTGGCAGCTTGTAAATGCTGTGGGGATCCAATGAAAACATATTAATTATGCAGTAAGTCCACTTCATAAATGAACTTTGTATTCAATTTGTCACTTGTGGACTATGCATAAGGGCAATACTGACACTAGTTTTGTTCGTTATCCTGACATTATGTTTGAGATACATTACTGCTTAGTGAGTAGTGCTTTATTTCAGGATATATTACTATACTGCATTGTACTGCATGGAAATTTTTTAATGTACCTGAATTAGTATATTAACATAATGTACCCCTCCTCAGTGTACTGTACCTCTGCAGGATCTTCTAATTCAATGTTTTTTCTGTAAATCTGCCTACCCTGCTTCTGGATCATTGCCAAAAAAGGCATTTAGGCCAGTTCATCCACTCGGTTATCAATCAAATAGGCTTGCCTTAAAATTTGAGCGGCCATGGGCTTATTTCTTTTTTTTTTTTTTAACCTTGACACCTGTGTGTCACTGACAATGTGGCTGACTTACCAGAACCTAGATCTTATTTGCTTATGTTTGATTACCAGAGTAATGAACTGATCCTTGAAGGACCCACTTCAGCTGTTACATCAGAAGCATAGGAAGCATTTGAAATGTAGACAAAGCAAGAGTGACATATAAGTAATTTCAATGGAGTTAGTGTGGGCAGAGCCAGATCCAGCACTAGGAGACATAGGTAGTTGCCTAGGGCTCACTGGCTGGGGAGGGGGGACACAACAGTTAGAGATGGCAGCTTAGTTAATTAACCTGCTCAGGCTCAAACCCTGTACCTTAGCTACAGGAGACAACAGCTTTAATGCTCTGCCAACTGCCAGTTGGTTAAAATGTTCAAAATGGGTACTTTTGTCAGTTATTGATTCATGCATTTTGTTCCACTGCTTGATGGAAAAAATATTCAAATCTAGAAATTTAAAATGCACTCTAATAAATCTGGCTGTATTTAACAAAAAATACATTGAATCAGGAACATGAATCAAATAACACATGCATTTATCCATGGTCTTAAAAGGTTTTCAGGTGGCCCATGGTTTGAAAACAGCCCAGTGACCAAGGTACACTTAATCCACAAGTGGTGTGTTTTCATGAGTGTGAGCTTCAATATATTTTCATTGGATGTGTATTTTAAGGGAAGAGATGTTTACTGTTGCTCATGCTATGTCTGTTTTCAATGTGCACCTGTTTTGTTTAGCAAATGGCCATCAGTGTTTGTGCTATAAAATTTGAAAGCAATGATAGAAGTGCAACAGGTAGCAAACACTCTTTTGATGCAGAAGGCTGTGGGTTCTACTCCCTCTAATCCCACACCATGTATAAAGATTGCTGACATTGAGTACAGTGTAAGGGGGTGTGCTACACACCTGAGTGTGTTGTCCTTTGAATGAGATGAGTTATAACCTCCCTGTACTCTTCCCTCATCAGACCAATAATTGAGTACAATCCCTCTTTTGGTATGTACCTTTTCAGGCACCTGCAGCAATTGGAGAGACCACAAAAGTTCCTCACAAGGAGAATTCAAGGTCTTCAGCATCTGTCCTATGTAGATCGGCTGATTCACACAGACTACTGAGAGGCGATTTCTGCCTTGCATATAAGGCAATCTCTGACTCTTCTTTATTGAAAATGCTGCATATCCATATGTCCAATGGCTCACAGGTTACTTGCTCTAAAGACCTTAACCTGGTATGTGACAAACGAAATCTGGACAATTGGATGAGTAACCTTAAATTCGCCCCAGGGGTTCCACCTGTGTTTCTCTTGGGCAGGGTCAGTAGGTGCTGATCATGGAAACAAGGGCAGAACTTGGCTTAGGCTTGTAAGGGCCCTAAGGCCATTAGCCTAGTAACTTCCTATGATCCTATGATCCTAAACTGAAGCTCCCATCTGCCTGTGTTGGTGCTAGGCACTGTGAGATCTTGCACATCCACCAGAGCTATCGAAAAGAATAGGGGAAGTTCCTCAATGCCCTGGCCATATTTTCCCTAGTAGTATGAGTAGTATAATTACCACCAAAGGTCTACCCTGACATGATCCTACTAGCCTCATGGGATTAACCTGGTCAATAAAAGATAAATAAATTAAAAGTTTTAAATTAAATCCACATCTCTGTCTTCATTTCAAAAGTAAAGAAGAAAATTGTATTCATGCTGACATTTCTGAACAGTGTTTATGATTATTAGAGCGAAGAGACAAGTAATGGGACATTGGAATGACTGCTTGCAGGAGGAGAGACCCTCGTCCCTTACCCTGCCTAGGGCCCCATTTGACCATGATCCGGCTCTGATTGTGGCTAGAGTGAGTTTCGCATTTTCTTTGTGCACAGTTATTTACATATGCACATTTAGTGTGGTTACACAGCTTGCTTGTATGTTAAGATAGATATTTCTCATCTCTGCTACCCATATTTCTTTCTCCCTCTCAGAATGTTTTGTAGAGTTTAAAATAGCATGCAAACTCCATATGAGATTTTAATTGAATTGATTGAAATTCCATATGTATTAACAGAGTAGAGGAAATATTTATTGCAGGAATGTTACTAGGTAAAGGTAGTAGGAAGTGAACAATATGGCTGTTTATGGAAAATATGACATTAAGTTTGTAACTGGATTTCAGCATTTACTTTATGTATTGCACTGAAGAGCACATTCCAGTACCATGGGAATACAGATGTGTAGACCTCTCAACCTCAGCACTTGCATTTAAAATGATAGCAGAGGCTCAGAAAGAGGTGCACTTAAAATGATAGCAGAGGGTCAGAAAGAGGTGCATTTAAAATGATAGCAGAGGCTCAGAAAGAGGTGCATTTCAAATGATAGCAGAGGCTCAGAAAGAGGTGCATTTAAAATGATAGCAGAGGCTCAGAAAGAGGTGCATTTAAAATGATAGCAGAGGCTCAGAAAGAGGTGCATTTAAAATGATAGCAGAGGCTCAGAAAGAGGTGCATTTAAAATGATAGCAGAGGCTCAGAAAGAGGTGCACTTAAAATGATAGCAGAGGGTCAGAAAGAGGTGCACTTTCCTTTTCTTTTTTTTTTTTCACTGTATATGGTCTTTTTATATCAGACCTATACAGTTACTGATACTCATAAACAGGTCTGACTTCATGAGTGACATCAGTAAATCTAGGTGGAGCAAGGGTAAATCTGAATGCCAAAATCATAGCTGTATGCTTACATCATAGCAGCTTAGATGTATGAAGACAGGTGAGGAATACAAGTAGCCATTTAAGCAACACATTAAATAGTTTACATAAATACTTGATTGCTTGAACAAGGAGCAAGTGATTTTCTTTTCCAAGTATTGCAGTATTTATTTTCTTGAAGTCTTTATATGTGAGGCAGTTATAAAAGTCATTTGGGAGACAATTCCATGATTTGACCAGTAGAACTGAAAATGAATGTCCAGTGGTAGATATGGTAGTAGAAAAGCCTGGAAAGGACAGTTGTACTGTATGCTGGGACCACAGCGGGTATGATGTACTCTTACTGGCAGTTTACTGCTCATTTGAGGAGCATGTCATTACACAGGGTCTGGTGAGTAAGGCTATGGGGAAAAGAGATGCTGCACAGTCTTTACAAGGAGTGAGCTGGCAAGCTTAGACAGCAAACAGCTGTGTTCATTTTGAGGTGAATGGAGAGAAAACCAACGGATTCAATTAGATAACATTTGGTACTTGAGGTTTTAATTGGTGGCATAAGCAAGTAATGGTAAGCCATATCCCAGTTGTGATTGACAGATGTTTTAGCCAATTGCTGCTCTGGTTTCTGAACTAAGAAAGTGAGAGATATTGCTGCAGCATTACATAGTCAAATTAATTTTAGATTTTATGTTGTTGATAATGCAAGGATGTAAATCTGTATTGTTGTCCGCATAGATTAGAGACTGTAAAGTGGTGACAGGGAAAAGTGTTAACCAAGAATTTACGGGCAGGAAGCAAGTGCAGTCAGCGAATACAACCAAGTATAAAAGTGAAATAAAATTTATTTAAGCGCTTTTCGTCAGCTTCCAATGCTGACTTCTTCAGAATACTAACGACAATCGGAGAGTGATGTATAAATACAAAGAATCCACTTAATTGACACACAAAATTTAAAAGGGCAACACATATCATCTATTAATTGTGAAGAATCTCACAACTTTTTCTTTTATGAAATTAAAAAACATATAATTGTAAATAATGTTGGGAAATGATGTTACTAAATAGGGCCCATATTTATATAAATACTCCTGGCATAACCCCCTCAAGAATGTAATACCCATTAGCCAAGAAGGGATACATGTAAGTAATAATACAAACAATTCTAACAAGTACAGGAAAAAGTTAAACTATTCCCATAATTACTTGACTTACACTTTTTCATCTCTTTAGACTAGCTAATTTTAACACACAGTCATTAAGCCCTGGGAAACTGTAAGCATTAAGTCTCACTTGCCAGGCTAACACAAGCTCATCAAGTTTAAGGTTTCTTGGTCCACCTCTAGGGTTTACCTTAACTTGATCTATCACCATAAACTTAAAGCTATGTTTTTTATGACAAGCTACATGTTTAGCAAGTGCATTTTCAAGTTTGAACTTCTTAATAGCATATAAATGCTTGTACATCCTGTCCCGTAGTCTCCTTTCAGTTTTACTGATGTAAAAACATGGACAGGATGTACATTTTGCTAAGTATGTGACAAACATTGAGTTACAATTATATTTTCCTTTCAATTTGTACGTTATTCCATTTATTTGGAAATTATTAGTCTTGTCCACACACTTACAATAGTTACAATTCAGGCATTTAATCATACCCGGGTTCCTAACCTGTGCTGTGTGGTGCCTTTCTAATAGTGATTTAAGATTCTTCCCTTTCATATATATCACTTTTGGTCCTTCACCTAATTTCTGGTAAATCTCTGGAAAAGTCTTAAATAAATCCCAATTCTTCCTTAATATAAACAAACAATGATTACTGTATGTACTATAAGTGGTTATAAAGTTTGCTAAACCATTTATATCCACTTGTCCTACCCTATCAGTAACATCCGTTATAACGTTAAAGGTGTCTCTCCCCTCTATAGGAACACTTTCATTCGTAGTTAATGGCATAGGTTTAACACTTAACAGTGGTATATAGATTTTATTTTGTCTTTTGTCCGAAACCTCTTGAATGAGTGTGTCCAAGAGTGGCTCAGGATACCCTCTATGTAAAAACATACTCTTAATAACACGACACTCATCAACAAATTCATCATCCAAACTAACCATTCTAGAGGCCTGCACCAGTTGGCCCTTGATGACAGATTTCTTCTGATGGAAGGGATGACTACTAGTGTAATGGAGCAACGTGTTAGAGTATGTATTTTTCCTAAAGATTTTAGCTGTAAGGGAATTCAGAGCATAGATTTTATTTAAACATATGTCTAGATATGTAATAGTGTCACAATGGAATGTAGCTGTAAATTGAAGAAAGTTGGTTGTGTTGTTAAAATAATTCAAAACTGACCAGCTATCATTTTCATTTCCATTAAACAGGATGACGATATCAACCAAAAATCGCGTATAAAATACAAACTTATCACAGAACCTATTGCCCTTAAAGACATACTCTGCTTCCCAATAAGCCATTACTAGGTTAGCTATGCTCTCCCCACAGGGGGACCCCATAGCTACCCCTACCTTTTGCAGGAAGAATTCAGTAAAAAACATGAAGTAATTGTTAGACAGTACTAGATCTATAAGTACTGAAACCAGTTCGATCTCCCTAATGGGTGCATTATGTTTTTTAAGCATAAAAGCTACCCATTCTAATGCTACATCCTGGGGTATGCTGGTATACAAATCCTTCATGTCTATAGTTAAGAAGTTGTAATTCACTTTAAATTCTAAATCACCAATTTTTTCCGAAAATGATCAAGAGTCCTTACATATTTGGGACTCATTGGTCAAATATTTCTGCAATATAGCATCTACCACCTTAGCACAGGGATATGTTGGTGATCCTCTACTATCCACCAAAGGTCTCAAAGGCGGATCATCTATACTCTTCTGAATTTTTGGTATTCCAAAAATACAAGGATATCTAAGATAAAGTGTTTTCAAATAGTTATAAACTTTTTGATCTATGTTCCCCTCTATGAATAAATCTTCTATGCAATCTCCGATGGCTTTGTACGCTCTATTCACTTCAGAACAAGTAGAGGAACTATATGCTTTAGAGCTAAGTAACTTAGTCATCCGATGTTTGTATTCAGCCATACTAAAGACCACCAAACCCCTACCCTTATCCGGTTTGCAAAACCTTAAATCCTGTGTTGAAAAAAAATTGTAACATCTCCCATTCATCATTACTTATGTTAGTAGGATAATTTTTGCCTACCATAAACATGTTAACATGCCTAACATCTAATCCACAACATTTTTCAAATAATTCTAACACAGGATGCAAGGGAGGGGGGTTGTATGTGCTTGACACATAAAACTTGTCACTATAGTCGTCATTATATACATTTCCCATTAACACATTAAAATTTAATTTCCTCACATAAGATTTGATGTCCAATATAGTATCTACAATATTCCATGGTTTAGATGGAATAAAGGTTAACCCCTTAGAGAGTAGGTCAACCATTTCAGTACTAAATTGCATATCACTAAAATTATATACTTTATAGTCTCCTGCTTTATTCAAGATTATGTCAGGTACAGTTGCACAAACTTCCCCATAGTCAAATAACCCAGCTTGAGGGCAAGCTAAAACCTCTTCCAATGGAGGTAAATCCCCATCATCGTCATTAGGGGTAGTGGTCAATAACTCCTCAGCATTCAACTGGTTTATTAGTTCTTGTGATTGTTGTGTGCCCGATTTCCCTTGTGTTGAGGTTGTTGGTAGTTCCTCTGTTTTGGTCTGGCCCCTGTAGAGGGGCCCTGCCGAAAGTTTAGACTTCGCTGAGGTAAGTTGTTAACAGTTTAGGAACTACATAATCTATTACACCACGGAGTGCCTCCCCTTCCTTCTCCATTAGTCACCAGAGAACCAAACCCAGAGTTAGTGTTCAGCAAATCAACATCATGGGAGTTATGCTCGAGTTCGGGCGGTTTCGTGTTCCAATTTGCAGTAGTTTGGTTCAACTGTCTAGGGTGGACCTCTTTTTTACCCCAAACTTGTCCTGATGGTGGGATGGGATAAGCAGTTCCCGAGCTGTACGCTTTGATATCTCTATCTAACTTTTTAATTTTGTTAGATTCCAATTTATACATATATTGGTCAGTGCTGGTGAAAACACGTTCATGCTCATATTATATCTCCCAAACTCAAGATGAGCTTGGATAAATTCATCTAGTTCAGTCACATACTGGGTTAGCTCTTCCACCCACAAAGAATAGTATTTAATAATGATTTCAATTAATTCAAACCCTTGGCGGTCGAATAAATTAATCAATTCCACATCAAATTCAGAACCATTTTCCAAACCTGTAGGGTACGATACTCGTCTCAAACCCTTAGGTATAATTTTCCATTTTATACACTCGCAGAAATAAGATATTTCAAGTTGTAATTTTTTCAATTTAATGAGGCAAGCATCAAATAACTTTAATTTATCAGAAATAAGGTTTTCATCGGCACCATTACTTTGCTCATCACGAGCAGCAGTTGAATTAATACCGACCCCACCAATTAGGTGGAATCCATTCTTATGTTTTTATGTGTCAGTCATTAGTCATCAAGTTTTATGTGTCAATCATTAGCTGAGGATGGCATTGGCATCATGTACATACTACCAATTTGTGGAACTGGCCTGTCAACGTTACTTCCAACATTTAATACTGTCCGATTTGAGCAACAGGTGTGACCAAGTTGGTTAAGCCCAGTACTTACATCCAGCTCGTTGTTCTGGAGAGGCACTTCCCCACTCAGTGTCTTCACTCCGGTATTACCAAGCACTGGAAATCCATTCACAGTTCTAACAGTTTGTTGTTTAAAAGGCTCAGAAAAAGCCAAAAAGGATGACCGCAAATCACGCTGATCCGAATCAATATTATTTATTGAGGGAAAAGTGTAGTTAGGCAGCATAGAATGGTGGTCTGTAGGATGACATTGGTGATCAAGAAGAGGAAGAGGATTGTGAGGGCAACACCAAGGATCAAATGGTAGAAATTGAAAAAGGGTGAGTGTGAGGTGGAGTTCAGGGAGGAGTTAAGACAGGCACTGGGTGGCAGTGAAGAGTTACCGAATAGCTGGGTAACTACAGCAGAGCTAGTAAGGGAAATGGCTAGAAAGGTGCTTGGTGTGACATCTGGACAGAGAAAGGAGGACAAGGAGACCTAGTGGTGGAATGAGGAAGTACAGGAGAGTACAGAGAATGAGGTTGGCGAAGAAGGAATGGGATTGTCAGAGAGATGAAGAAAGTAGACAGGAGTATAAGGAGATGAGGTGCATGGCAAAGAGAGAGGTGGCAAAGGCTAAGGATAAGGCATATGGAGAGTTGCATGAAAGGTTGGACACTAAGGAGGGAGAAAAGGACCTGTACCAATTGGCTAGACAGAGGGAATGAGCTAGGAAAGATGTGCAGCAGGTAAAGGTGATAAAGGTTAATGAAGGAAACGTACTCACAACTGAGGAGAGTGTGTTGAGTAGATGGAAAGAGTACTTTAAGGGGCTCATGAATGGAGAGAATGAGAGGGAGAGAAGGTTGGATGATGTGGGGATAGTGAATCAGGAAGTGCAATGGATTAGCAAAGAGGAAGTAAGGATAGCTATGAACGGATTAGCAAGGAGGAAGTAAGGATAGCTATGAAGACTGGAAAGGCTGTTGGTCCAGATGACATACCCGTGGAAGCATGGAGGTGTTTAGGAGAAATGGCAGTGGAGTTTTTAACCAGATTGTTTAATGACATCTTGGAAAGTGATAGGATGCCTGAGCAGTGGAGATAAAGTGTTTTTGTATGGATTTTTAAGAATAAGGGTGATGTGCAGAGCTGTAGTAACCACATAGGGATAAAACTGATCAGTCACAGCATGAAGTTATGGGAAAGAGTAGTAGAAGCTAGGTTAAGAAGGGAGGTGATGATTAGTGATCAGCAGTATGGTTTCATGCCGGGAAAGAGCACTACAGATGCAATGCTTGCTCTGAGTGTATTGATGGGGAAATGTAGAGAAGGTCAGAAGGAGTTGCATTATGTCTTTGTGGACACATAGAAAGCATATGGCAGGGTGCCTAGAGAGGAGTTGTGGTATTGTATGAGGAAGACGGGAGTGGCAGAGAAGTATGTAAGAGTGTTACAGGATATGTACGAGGGTAGTGTGACAATGGTGAGGTCTGCGGTGGGAGTGACGGATGCATTTAAGGTGGCAGTGGGATTACATAAAGGATCAGCTCTGACCCCTTTGTTATTTGCAATGGTGATGGACAAGTTGACAGACGAGATCAGACAAGAGTCCCCGTGGACTATGATATTTGCAGATGACATGGTGATCTATAGTGAGAGTAGGGAACAGGTGGAGGAGAGGTGGAGATATGCTCTAGAGAGAAGAGGAATGAAGGTCAGCAGGACTAAGACAGAATACATGTGTGTGAATGAGAGGGAGGATAGAGGAATGGTGAGGATGCAGGGAGTAGAGGTGGCGAAGGTGGATGAGTTTAAATACTTGAGATCAACAGTTCAGAGTAATGGTGAGTGTGGAAGAGAGGTAAAGAAGAGAGTACAGGCAGAGTGGAGTGGGTGATGAAGAGTGTCAGCTGTGATTTGTGACAGACGAGTACCAGTAAGAGTGAAAGGGAATGTCTACAAGAGGGTAGTGAGACCAGCTATGTTATATTGGTTGGAGACAGTGGCATTGACAAAAAGGCAGGAGTCAGAGCTGAATGTGGCAGAATTAAAGATGTTAAGATTTCCACTGGGTGTGATGAGGGTGGACAGGATTAGGAATAAGTATATTAGAGGGTCAGCTCAGGTTGGACAATTTGGAGACAAAGCCAGAGAGGCAAGATTGCTTTGGTTTGGACATGTGCTGCGGAGGGATGCTGGGTATATTGTGAAAAGGATGCTAAGGGTGGAGCTGCCAGGTAAGAGGAAAAGAGGAAGGCCTAAGATAAGGTTTATGGATGTGGTGAGAGACGACATGCAAGTGGATGGTATGACAGAGCAAGATGCAGAGGACAGGAAGAAATGGAAACAGATGATCTGCTGTAGTGACCCCTAACGGGAGCAGCTGAACGAAAAGAAAGAATATGAAGATAATGCAAGGCCGTATGTGTATATGTATCTAGTATGTTGCCTAAGGATTTAAAGGAGAAGACACATTCAAGGTATTGGTTATTGGAGGCAAGAGGTGCTGAGAGACGAGGCAGGTCTCTGAAGGGTCTACTGAAGAACATAACTTAAGTATTCTTAGCATTCAAGTTGTGTTTTTTTTAATTAACTAAGTACTGAGATTATCAAGAATACATTGAAAGTTATGTTTCATGGTTTGGGTTAGAACCACAGAATACAAGGTCATCGATACATATGACAAGATTTTAAAGCTTTATTCAAGGAGCAAGGAGTTAATGAATATGCTGAAAAGAACAGGACCAGAAATGTACACTGGGGAATAAAAGTGAAAACATTTTGAAAAGATGATATGTTATTTTTAGAATTAACTATAACGCGTCTGTCAAAAGAATAACTAGTGAACCATTAAATGGTAGAGGAACCAAAACTGGAGGATACAGAAGAGTTTAGCAGTAGAGGATGTTCCTCAGAGTAAAATACTTTGCTGAAGTAGATGAAAAGGGTCCAAGTCAGGTTGTCTCTCTTGATGTTTGTAAAGGTTGCATCGGGAAGTGTATAAAGTAAGAGGCAAACTGCAGTTTGTGTTTAAGATACGTAACAATTTCAAACAACTTTTCAAATGAGAAGGAATTACGATCATAACAATTTTAAAAATGAAACTCAAAAATGTGATACCTGGGGTCAACGTACTTTTATTAATGAGACTAAGACCTATATTTTAGATGATTATGCAAGCAGTAAGGTTATTTTTCAGAACAGTAATTGTTTCACTAAGAGTTTGGTATATTTATCTAAAAGTATGACATGTCCAAAATGTTATGTGGCAAAACCGAACATTCCTTCAGGAAGAGAATTTATGAACATCTATATGATATTAAGAAATTAACTAATGATAAGAATGCCTTATTTTGACCTTCCTTGGTTTGTCATAATTTTAAGAAATTTGTGTTTGGTATTTTAGAAACTGTGATTTGTGAACTTAGAGGGAGTGGTCAGGTAAACTGCTTAGAATAAAGGGAACTATTATGGCAATTTTGGTTGAACGCCCATGATTTTCCTGGGATTAATGTGACTGTGTCAATAGTTTTTTTTGTTAAAAATGAGAGCAGACAAACTTTGAAAAAATAATTAATTGTTTAATGGGAATGATTATTTTAAGTACACCTTTGAACATTAAATAATATATAAGTAGATTAGTTGCTTGTACTTGAACATTTTATTTATTTATTTTTATATACCTATTGATGTTTAATATTCATACTCTGATTTATATCTTGTTTTTATATTTGAAAATTTGTTAAAGGCTGGTTAGGTACTGGATGATTGCTTATTTAATTACTCAGTTTCCTGTTTAAGTCCAGCTGTTGCTGATGACACTATTTAAACTTCCAGTGAACGTTTCTTTGATCAGTTCTGAGGAAGCCCTGATACTATGGATGAAAGTTCTTTACTGATCCTTGTTAATACAAAAATAGTAAATAAATGATTTTGTTTTTATGTGAACCTAGTTTATTGGAGCCAGTGCAATTTTTGTTACTGGTTGCTTTTTTTGCAGTTAGCATTTCCACCTTTGTGGTTATTAGTTCCAAAAATGTCTGGTGTTAAAAATGTTGAATGTGGCCTATTATAGAGATAAATTGGTTTCAAATGTCTGAATGCCTTTTGCGCCTGATTACACCAAGGTGTTTATATAGATAGCCATGGGATGATTGGTATGCTTTCAAGTTTTTCAGACAATACCTGTTGTTTAAGGAGAGAGTAAGGTTCTGAAGAATTAAACAAGTGTGGGGAAATTCATAATTTGTGTGTTTCTTACAGAAACCTGGTGTTTGCAGTTAAAACTTGGTTTGAATGTTTAGGAGAGCATTCGTTAGGAAGAATATTGCATCATTTACACATGAGTAGTTTATGTCATTAGTGACAATAAGTACATTTTGCATATCATCATTTGAGTGTTTACATACAGAACAGAGGAAGCACAGAGTTTTATTTCTCTTTAGTAAGTGTTTGAAAATGATAGCATAATGGTCACTAATGTTAGGGGAATCTACAAGGATGGAGTGGATTTTTTCAAGCTAGTTAGTGATAAGGATGTTGATTGGTGTATGATTAGTGGTGCATATATTTGGTCTAGCTGGTTCTTGAATTTCTTAGTTTAAACTGTGGTTAGACAAGAAATTATTTACGTTATAGGTTCATAGGTGTTTGCTAGGCTAACAACCACAAGGACCTTTTTAAGCCTAGCCATGCATCCCAAATCTCTGACAAGTTCTGATAACCTTGATAAGTATAAGCATGGGCCTGGGAGAAGAACCATTTACAGGTTACCTGTTTGCATTAGAGACATAGGTGTCAAACCAGGGATGAATTTCTAGTTTCCCATCCAATTGTCCAAACTGCACTTGAATTGGGTTCATAGGTTCATAGGTAGGTACTAGGCTATTGGCCCAAGGGCCTTAGTAAGCCTAGCCAACAAGGTTCCCTGGCTTACACCAACCAAGAAAGTTAATTTCCTGTGCCCCTGTCGAGCAGAGCCACAGCAGTGATCCCAGGGTGTATTTCCTATTTCCCATCCACTCATCAAGATTTTTGTTGAAGAGTGCTAATGAGGAACTTTGGTTGACATAGATGGGTAGCTTGTTCCTGAGTATAGGAAGTCTCTGAAACAGGAAGTTATCCCTCCAGCATGTCCTGTTTATTGTGGTGACAAGGTTTAGGTCGCTAAAGTGTGTAGTTCGGAGGGATTGGGATTTCTTTAGGTGTAGCATGCCCAACAGCTCTGGGTTTAACATAGCTTTATATATTAGGCAGAGATCTTCTCGGAGTAGGCAATACGCTACTGGGTAAAGCTGGAGTTTTTTGAGGCAGTCAGTGTAGGGCATCTGTTTGAGGCCAATAATCCCCTTTGTGAGGTACTTCTGTGGCCTTTTCAGCTGCTGCTGTGTTTACAAGGTCACAAAAAGTCCAAAACATGCCATGTCAACAGCTAGTGGGGTTTGGCTTTATTGGCCTGAAGATAACAGGAAGACTTGGTACATTATTTTGACAAGCACAATTATTTAGGCAAGTACAGCTTTGTGGAATAGAAATACAACTTCAAGGTTAGCTGTACAATACTGATATGGAGACGGGATGAAGAGATGAAATAGAGCTTAGCTGTTGCGGTTCAAGGATTAACAGCTTGGCTGGCTAATAGGATAACAGAGAAATCATATACTATAGTAGGAAGGGCGATCAGGGTAATGGACAACGGTATAGAGGAGACAGAGGAGGGTAATGTGAGGCAAAAGAAGATGGTGATACAGATGAGGTAAAAGCAGAAGAGTTTCTGAAGAATCAATATGAATATATGTTTGTATATATTTTTAATTTATGTTGGTAAGAGCCATTTGTATAGTACTAAAGGCAAGGCACAGAAGTTGTCAAAAGGCATTTTTTGGAAGGGGGGGGGGTAAAAAATCACTGAAGGAGCCAATAGCATTACTACCCCTCCGTTTTTTTCCCAGAGTGTCCGGAAATCAGTAGGGCACTCTGGTTCTCCGGCTCTCGCTCTGAGACTCCGGAATTGAAAAGAACTTCGTTAGTGCGTCTGCACGCTGATGAAAAAAGCACATTGCCATCTCGGCTGATTGGCTGCTTGCTCTGCTGGAACTCTGCTTCACATGGACGGGGAGCCTGTTCTATAGACGGGGTAGTCTCTGGGATACATACCTATCTATCCAGCAAGTCCTATTTATATCACAGGCAAGGTTTAAATCTTTAGAACAGGTAATTCTGCTACTGTTTGTTTTGTGGATATGCAGGAGGTCCATCAGAGTGGGGTCTGACAATGCCCTGTGTGCCAGGCATAGATCTCCCCTGAAAAGCCTGTAGGAGACAGAATACAGGGATAGGGCCTTGAGGCGGTCTGAATAGGACATATTACTTATACCTTGTATTCTTTTAGTGAGGAACCTCTGTGGACATTCCACTTGTTGGGTATTCCTGGTTAGGTACATACCAAAGGCTGCATTGCACTGAATGATAGGTTTGATGAATGCCGAATACAGTGGAACAATGACTTCCTTGGACTTAGATGCAATACCTTTGTCGATAAGTTGTGCAGTATAGAATGATTTCTTCACCACTGTGGACACATGATGATCAAAGACTAGATTACCATCTATTTGTGTCCTTAAGTCCCTGACTACTGGGTCAACTCTAAGAGGTGTGTTGTCAGTATGATAGTTACCAGGGATGGATGACTTCCCAAAGAATACTATTATGCATTTCTTGTCATTTAGTTTTAGTCTGTGGCTCTGACACCAGTTATTTGTCTGTGTCAGCCCCTTCTGGAGAACATTTGTGTCAGTGTGAGATTCAATGACAGCTCCTAATTTGCAATCATCTGCAAATTTAGTCAGCCACAGACCACTGACATTGGCCTTGACTTCTGAGAAGTAAATGCAAAAAAGAAGTCCAAGGACTGATCCATGAAGGACTCCACTTATGACTGGCCTCTTTGTAGAGGTGGACTCCCCAGTTCTATTTTTTTAGGTCCTGTCTGTGAGCCAGTTGGCTATCCACTGGGTGACATATGGGTTTGTACCTAACCGCTTGAGTTTGTCAGCAATGTCTGAGTGAGGTATTGTGTCAAATGCCTTGGCCAGGTCAAGGTAGGCAGTGTGAACGATTTTGCCCTCATCCATTGCATTGGTAACCTTCTCAAAGAATGGGACAACAAAAAATTGTTCTGAAATCTCCCAGGTTTAGTAAACTATTTTTATTGAATGTTATTTTTAGTAGTTGCTGCATTAGGCTGCAGAGGGCTGACTGAGAAACATGTGGGAGTTGTAGATAATGGCTACAATTAATGTTAACACTTTCAGTAGGTAAAGGAAAAGAAATAACCATTTATGGCTGAAATCACATGTGGTGGGTTAATTGATTATGATCTAGTGGTCATTGAATTCCTAGCATACAGCCAGCACCTATATGTGAGTATGGTCTGTCAAGGTGTGTTATGACAGAATTGGGAAAATGGGATTGCATTGTAGTTGTGGATTGCTTTATCCATTTTTCACAAACAGCATGTATATCTAAACTGAGATGTGAAAGCCATGTATCTCTTTGTTCAAAATTTTTATTGGTTCTTCCACAACTAAGTATGCCAATATTTAAGATTTTTTGTTGTGCTTTATAGGAAGTTGAGTGGCAGTCTCTAGATTAGTTTGAAGGTGTAGAAGGATCAGGGATGCTATGAATGTCACATTATAGCTTAAGAAGTAAAGTAACATGCCTTTCATGCTATTTGTAGTGTGGCAGTTTAAAAAAGAGCAGAATGAAAATCATGTGGTATTTTTTAGGTAGGAATAGATAGTTAAGGAATAGTAATCATATGGAAAAGTATGGAGCTAGTAATGATAGCAGTTGGATTTAGCAGGCATTTGTTTTCAGTCTTTAGTGATATGCTGTCACAGAGTAGCAGTGAGATGTAAAGGGTAGGAGCCACTATGAATGACAGTATAGCTGGATGGATTAGTCAAGCTGTTTAAGCCATATTAGAAATGGGGAATTTTTTGTCATGTGATACATGTTGCTAAACTATTATCAAAGATACCAAAATGTACATGAGTAGAAAGATAAACTTGTTTGATGAGAAGCAAGATGGATGAGCATTTTAAAAGTTGCAGCAGAATGAGGTGGCTGGGTAATAGGGGTTGGGGAAGTGAAGCAGGTAAACAAATGACGACTGACTCTATTAGATCCAAGAGAGAATGAGTAAACACACACACACACACACACACACACACACACACACACACACACACACACACACACACACATGGACATACACAAAGAGTGAAACCTGAGCCATTTAGTGGTGCAGGAAGTTTAGTAATACACTTATACATGTTACAGATATTTTGTAATAATAAAATTGTTGAAATAACCTGTATCAATGTTGCAAAACATAGATACTGCTGTGTTTAGGAACATAAAGACAAGGGAGTGAGGAGAGAAGTTTTTAGCTATGATTAGCAATCCTCACTTAGCATAAAAGCTATAGTACATTGAAGTAACAAGAGAGACAGTACAGGCAGCTTAACTAGGAATGTGGCAAGAGTAAAAAATGAAGGAGAGAAGCTACAGACAAGTACAGTGATAACTACAGTAGACCACAGAAAGAGGTACAAGGTGCACAGATCAGCAAACTCTACAACAGAATACCTAAGACTTTAATGTTTTGAAGTCTTTAGCAAGAGTGTATATATTTTGAAAGTGTGTCAGGCTGCTGTTGCCTCTCCCTCCCACAAACACTTTTACTAAGCATATGTTCAGACCACAGAGAATCTAACTATGCTTACACCACCTGCAATTACCGTGGTGCTTTGAACTGAGGGAAGTCTTGACCTATTGCAGCATCATGTGATAAACTAGGCACCAGTGTTACAGGGTGTAGTGCACAACAGAGTTTGAATGATTTCTACATCCATTATACAATATACCTTTCTGTATCCATGAACTTGTATCACTTCATTCTTCCTCGTTATTTTTTATGTCAGCAGACCTTTGGCTGCTCGAAGACATGGTAGCATAATGCTGTACTGATGAGTACAGAGCAAGGGCGAAACTCAGAATGTCTACAACTAGTGGAGTTTGGCTTTAATGGTTTCAAAGTACCAGTAAAAACTTAGAAAATAAAAAATTAAGAAATAAAAGCTCATGGGCATTCAGATGTTATGTAGCTGAATCACTATTGCATTCTGAAGGGTTTGTTTACATATTTCCCATGGACCTCTGCTACGGGAAGTTTAAGGTATTACATAGTGAAGAGTCTAACTTGGCTGGGCTTTTAACTGTCTGCCATTTAGCACAGATGATTAAGGCTATGAGCTGTAAACAAGTTATTTTCTGTGTTATAGGTATGACTCCATCAACCTTCATTTACTTAGTGTGTAACCCTGAGGAAGTCACTTAATCAGACAGTGCTTTGGGGCAACTGGGAATTTGGGCAAGGCTCCTCAATGGTCTTCTGGACTGCATGCCTAGAGTTAACTATGATCCTATAAGACCTTCAACTCACAAACGCAAGTTTCAGTGTTTCTCCTGATATCTGATCACTGTATGCCATTTGCATGTTTTCCCTCATGTGTGCTAAGGGAATTTCCCCTACCTTCCAAAAACATGCTAAATGTTTCTGCTTCAAGGAGGGAAAATATAGCTTCAAATACATCCATCCAAGTTGAACTTGTGAGGTCCGCAAACAGAATGAATGGAGTCTTGGGAATAGCACAGGCTCTAGGTGGTGTCTACTGGAGAAGCACGGTGTGGACCATTTACCTGAGACATCAATTGTGGTGCCCAGTATCCTTTAGATAGGACAACACAGGCTCGTAGGTAAGGACTAGGCTAACTGCACTTGTTGGTCATTTTAACACTTGCCAGTTTCCCTTTTGGTGTTTGAATTAACCTATCACTGTTTGATGTTAGACTGACCTTGCCCATCCCATATATATATATATATATATATATATATTACCCTTAATGAGAATAATGGGGATCATACCATAGATAATTTGAGGAGACATATGTAAGATGAAGCATTTATCCATTAGTAATACAGGGAACAGTCCTGGAGTAAACATTATATTACCTATCCACAGATTCAAGTTACTCTTGACTATGGACAATGATAAGCTTTGTTTTATGTGGATGGAGAGTCTGTTCCAGAATGATGGTTTCCTTTGTGAGATATACCTGTCCCTCTAAACCATTCTGTTGATGTTACAGAAGAGGACCAAGCATTTATGATGCCATTTGACTTGTTGATTTGCAGTAGGTCCATCAGTACTAGGTCAGAGGATGCCTTATGTCAGACACAGGTCATCTCTTAGCAGTCTGTAGGATGTTGAGTGTAGTGACAGGGCTTTGAGGTGGTCCACGTAGGACATATTGTTTAGGCTTTGTATTCTTATAGTAAGGTATTTCTGTGGGCATTCCAGTTGTTGCATGCATCTGGACAGATATATGCAAAAGTGGGCGTTATACTCAATGACTGGTCTAATGACAGTGAACTAAGCAGGGGGAGTGGCATCTCTAAAACTACTCTCAATTCATTTTTTAAGCTGCACAATATAGAAGGACTTTCTTATGACAATGGACATATGTTTTTTGTTTTTTTAAAGAAACTTCTTTATTAAATTATCAGGTATGACATAGGCAAGGAAACATTTATATAAATGAAAACAAACCTTATTGACATAATTGTAGTTGCAAGCATTATACATCACTTATAATCTATCCAGTCACTGTCAGTCAAACATTACATAGCTCATTCAACTCCTGCCTTCTTTTAAACCTTCTTTAAACCCCCCATTTTTCCTATGTAATTTGCTCTTAGCCTTTTCTAAAGATCCCAATTCCAGTTGTTTTATCTCTGTTACTTTATTTACTACTTCTAGTAAAGTTGGTTTAGACTTTGATTTCCATTTTCTAGTAATTGCGTTTTTGGCAGCCAGCATAATCAGACTCGGCAAGACCTTACTATGTCTAGGTGATTCAGATTTTGTATCATAGCTCCTTGGTTACACCAGTTTGCTCATTCAGTATCTCCAACAGAGCAGTCTGCAGGGAATCTTTAAAGTCTGGGAACTCATCACACTTCCAGAAAATATGTTCCCGGTTACCTTTTTCTTCCCCATCATGCTGTCTACCTGAGGAAAAATTCTTGAGAGTCTACAAGGGGTATAAAATACCTATGTAAACACTTCCAAGCAAAGATCCTAAATCTTCTAGACTTTGTTGCATATTTGAGAGACAAACATATCATCCCAGGTTTACTATTGAATACTCAAAGTCACTGCTGTCAACAGGCGAGCAGTCGAAAGGCAGTTTTCCAATGGGCAGAATGACAACTCAAAATACATCGACTACACTACAGTAAATGGGTAGTGTAGTTTGAGTATCTGAGTTCAGCATTGTACACTGAGATTGTGGGTTCAGTGAGGAACAGGGAATTAGCCCATTTTCTCACTGTAGTGTGATCTGGGAGTTGGTATATATAATTTGCAGGGGGTAAGGGAGCTTGCTTCCCTGCAAAATAATAAAATATATGTACCGTTGTCTATGGAATGTCACAGTATGTTAAGGTGCATAGCATGGATGACTGATGTCACTTCCTGCTATTGCAAATACATCAAGCTATGAGTGTCGATGGATTCAGTTTCATCTTGGCTGCAATTTCACTGTTCCGGATTCAGAATTTCGGGTCAACCATATGATCAGCCGGCCTATGCAGTTTCAAGGTTTCAATAGCAAACCATCCTCCTATTGTTTCTTTGTGAATTGCTTATCCAATCTTTCTTCCCAATCCTTTCCAACCTCTTCTGATTGATTCTTATAGTTATCATGCAATATTTTCCATGCTCTACTAATTATTCCTTTTTTAACAGCAGCTTCAGTTCTAGAGTCTACTAAGAACTCTACCAGTCCTAGTCTTTTGCTTAGGATCCCCTTGTTTCTTTTTCTTTGCCTATACTCCAACATCAATCCTTGATAGGGAAGGCAATCTGTATCCTGCAGTCCAAATAAATTCTTGGCCTCTTCCCATTCTATTACCTTTCCTTCTCTAATTATTTACACCCAGTACCTCGGTTCTTTTACCAGTTTTCTCTAATATATTCCAGCCTCACTTGCCTATTGTCTGTATCCTAATTGCAGTCATCCCTATCAGCAGACTCTCCTTTCTCCATTCCTGTGTTGGCTTAGTTCTTAGAATACTTTCTGCTACTTTATGAATATAATATTCTGTATGGTTCTTGTTATTCTCCTTAGGGATCTGCATCCAAAATCCCAGTCTCTCCTTGTTTCTTGAGCTTCCCCCTGTTTCATCATTATCCTTTTCCACTTTGAGTTATAGGTTTCTGCTTGTGCTATGTATAGAACCTTAACTGTAGCTCTGAAATACCCCTTCAAATCAGGTAATTCCAAATCACTTTGTTCAGTTGCAAGAATCAGATTCAGTTTATCCCACTTGACTCTTGCCATCTTCCCCTCCCAGATAAAATCCTTCAGCTCTTTATTAATTGCTATCCACAACTTCTCCTCTGGTTGATAAAAATAAGCCTGACCTGTGTATAAAATGAAAGGGACTCCCAATTTACATTAAGTAGAGCTTCTCACTGACCATGTTCAAGTGCAACCTGGACGATTTGATGGGGGACTGCAAATTCACCATGGAGTGGTACCCATGTCACTTATGGACAGAGGTAGTCAGTGTTGACCTTGGA
Source organism: Protopterus annectens (assembly GCF_019279795.1). Classification (NCBI taxonomy): domain Eukaryota; kingdom Metazoa; phylum Chordata; order Ceratodontiformes; family Protopteridae; genus Protopterus; species Protopterus annectens. Next base: position 610,531,374 of record NC_056741.1, on the reverse strand, counting down.
CTCGTTCTGCAAATAATGCCCATCTATCCAAGGTCATTTGGTGTAAGTAACTTAGGCATAATATGGCTAAAACTGTAAGGGTAACTCGGGTATAATATGTCTAGGCTTATAAGTGCTCTAGGGCCTTAAGCCTAATAACCTCCTATGAACCTATGACTAAAAAGATTTTAAATGCTTGTGTCTTGCTAGCCATATTCATATAAGAGAGCTTCTAGTTTCTCAGTTTTTGTATTATCTTTTGTTTAGTCTGTTCCTACATATCTTTATCTGCCACACCAGAATCCTTTCTAATCCATATTCCTAAGTATGTTAACATGTCCCCATAAATATGGATATTGCTGAACCATTTGGTGTGTGGGTACATAATTTACAGCTATTGCCTTTGTTTTAGCATCTTTTAATTTTTTATTCTGAAAAGATTTGAAACTGCCTAAAAATATTCTACAAGACTGAAATGCCTTTTTCTGTCAGGTATAAAATAATTTCATCTGCAAAGTGACAGCTTTTCTTGACTACCATACCAATTATATCCTTGAATTTCCAAGTCCCTCATTTTCTTTGCCAATGGTTCTAAATATAGTGCAAATAACAAATGGGAAGGAAGACATCCCTGCCTGGTTCCTCTGCTCAAACAGAAATTATCAGAGAGGAACCCACCCACTTTAATTTCACCTCCGATCCCTCATATATCCTCCTAATTAACCTCATAATTGTATCAGGGAATCCAAATGCTTCCATTGCCCTGCTCATAAACTCCCAGCTTACTCTGTCAAATGCTTTCTCTGCATCAAAACCCACCAACTACAGTGGTATTTTCTTATATTCAGCTTCCCTCTGGATCATCAACGTTCTTTTAATGTTGTCAAATGTTTGCCTCCCCTCCACAAAACCACATTTATTAATTTCTATCAATGTTGGCATCATCTTTGCCATTTTTTACCCATTATAGACATAAACAATTTATAATCATGGTTTAGGATTGCAATGGGCCTGTATGAAGCTGGATCTGATTGGTCTTTACCCTCTTTAGGTATTACAGTTACCACTGCTTTCTTCCAGGAAGTTGGTGCTTCTCCTCTTAAAATGCTGTTAAACAAACCTTCCAGATCTTTATCAGTTTTGTCCCTCCTAGCTTCCAAACTTCTACAGGAATGACAATGGACGCATGTTGGTCAAAAGTTAGGTCACTTTTCACAGTTCCAAAATCCCAAACAACTCTCAGGGGTGTATTGTCGATGTCGTAGTTCCCCAGGGTAGACGACTTTCCAAACAATATGATAATGCATTTTTTGGCATTTAGTTTCAGTCCGTGATTTTGGCATTATTTTATTGCTCGAGGCAAACCTTCCTGCAGGAATGGCTAAATCATTTGGGGATTCAGTAACTGCTCCTTGCTTGCAGTCATCTGCAAACTTAGTCAGCCAGAGCAATTTGATATTGGCTTTTACTTCAGAGAAGTAGATTCCAGACAGCAGTGGTCCCAGTGCTGAACCCTAGGGTCTCTTCGTGAAGGTAGTTTTCCCTGTTTTGATCTCCTGCTTCTTATCTGTGAGCCAGTAGGCAAACCAGGGAGAGGCAATAGGCTTATTTACAGTTTATTTAGTTTTTTTTTTTACTATGACCAAATGGGGGAGTGTGTCAAAAGCCTTGGCTAGGTCAAGGTATATGGTGTGTACTCTTTTCAATTGCTTTGGTGACACTTTCAAAGAAGTCCATCAAGTTGAGTAGACATGACCTTCCCTTGACAAATCTAAACTGAGATGGTTCCAGTGTCTGATGGTTCTGTATGTCCTTAAAGATTAGTTCTTTGATAAGTCTTTCCATAGCTTTGCATATGAGGCTGGTCATACTAATGGGTCAGCAATTACTCAGGTCTGTGGAATATCTTTCCTTATGCAAGAGAATGACTTTAGCTGCTCTCCATTCACTTGGTGCAAAACCTTTATGAAGGCTGAGGTTGAACATAGTTATTAGGAGATGGTTATTATCAGCACCCATTGATGCAGTATTTTTAGCTTTTCAAATGTGCTTTTAGGACTTGGTCTTGTGTGATAGCTGGAGATGAGTTAGTTTCATGTATATCTTGTGGAATAGCTGGAGGGGAAAAGGGGTAAAAATTTAAGCTGAATATATCAGCCAGTAGGTTAGCTATAACTTCAGCCTTAGTGAGTGTTCGCAATCAACTCAGTGTATTGCTGCATTCTGCTTCTAAGATCGCAAACATAACTAAAGAGGCCTTGTGATTGTCTTTTGCTTGGATGGCTATTTTAGCCTCAAACTTGGCTTTGGTGGATTAAGCTCCTGAGTTGTTTGTTTATTTTTGAGGTCTCCATCATTCTGGGAATTACTGGTCTATTGTACAGCTTGGTGATATTATGGTTCATCTAAGGGGGGGGTTGTTTCTGAGGTTTGTCCTGTGCTTGTACCTACAGGGTACAGCTGCATCTATGCAGCTGTTTACATGCTGATGTAGTATGGTGGTGTATATTTCTGTTTGCTTGGTTAGGTGAGGCTTTGACACCTGCCAATGTATCACTTAGAAGTAGGTAGTTTATCCTACATAAATTTCTCAAGGTACCTTGGGTGGAAGCAGTCTCTGGATTCAATTTTATTTCAAAGGAGACAGCTTTATAGTCATACTAACAAGTGACAAAGATACATAAGGGGATGGTGCAAGATGTATCCATACTAGTAAGAACAGAATTCAGGATGTTCTCTCTAATGGGCCCTCTGACAAATTGCACCAGGGCATTTGTATTAATAAAGTCCAGGAATCTAAGTGCTGTACACTAGTGATGATGGTGTAGGTTCCCAGTTCATAGTTGAGTAGCTTAGATCACTTAGGAAAAATGGTATTGGGTTTAATATTGAGTGATTCCAGTTCCTGTAGATAGGCGTTTTCTAGCTAGCTAATATAAGGTACAGGACCTTTATGAGGATTATCTGGACATGAAGAAGCTCTTCTGCATCATGCTGCTTAACTAGTCTTGATGCCAGCCTTTTCTAGATGAAGATTGACACACCTCAACCTTTTTTTTCCTCCAGTGCAGTATCTGTTCCTAATGTGTGGAAGGCATTATAGTCCTGCATAGATGGAGTATTCTCCACTATTTTAAACCATGTCTCAGTCATTACAAACATGTCTACATCTTCCAGGGTGAGGAGGGCTTGTATGGAGTTGTGTTTCTTGTTTATGCTCCTTGCAATGTCCAGTAATACCTTTATATTTATCTGGTAGGTTAATCAGGTTGGCATTGTCTAAAAAAGACACCATGGGGGTGGATGATGTCTTTGCCAATAATCAGGCCATTCCTGGTAAAGCAGCATGACCTGTTGATCATATTCCCCAAGGCAAACGAATACTGGATTCCCTTCAAATGACACCAAAATCCAATTTATTGAAGTCAATTATTTTTGCTCATATTGTAATATCATCCTTGGTGAAGGTAGAATGCTGCTCAATGCTAGGCTCATACCTGCCTTGGACACATAGCCTGACATCTTTTTTCACATAGTCCAGGGAGGTACATCTCAAGTCATTGACACCCATATATGCTATGACAGAGTCATACCAGAACTTACTGTTCAAGGACTTGAGTGCACGTGTGATTTGATGGATCCCGGCACCAGAAAAGCAACTAACCATCACTGTTTCCTTGCTCAGCCTGGAAAGAGGTATAGCTGTATGTCTTACAACTGAGTCACCTATAACTAGAATGTTTGCTTGGGTAGATGCCTGCCTTAGAGGCTCAGCATCCATGAATTTGGGACTGCTTCTGCTATGTGAGGTGGCAAGGTTAAATTGCTGAGTGCGCTTTGTGTCTATGTTGCATTTTTGAGGTCTTTGAGGTTTAGGCCAGTTAATCTTTAGAACTTCAGCAAATAATGGTTAATGTATATTGTGATGGCCTTGGTAATGTGTGGTGTGTGTTGTACTTCTGAAGATTTGGGTGTCTTGAGTTTACTACATGTAATAGTTTTGCCTTCAGGGACATCATATATGCACATCTCTCATACACTGTTTGAGTAGTGGATGACCATTATACGGCATGAGACAATTCTTACACTGTCTCAAGATCCCACCTCAATCAAGCTAAGCTACACAAGTTGTGGGAAAGTGCTGATTCATGGTTTTGACACAATGACTCGGGAGAAAGGGGTGACTATAACTGCATGGAGTCAGTTTGTTTAGGATACTGTTTGGGTAGACTTACTACTAATGTTTGGAGAAATGCCTAATTATTTGATCAGGGGTATATTGTAGCTCTAGGTGTGTTTATTTGCTCTTGGCACAGGTTATTTAAGCCTCAGCCTGGATTTCTAAGGTTGTATAGATTTTGTAAGTCTCTTACTGGAAAAAAAGTTCTTGTTCAGACAATCCACTACAGACTGAGTTGAACGGCAGCAGTGTGCTAACCACAAGAACAGGGGAAACAGTAACAATGTAACAAATAAAAGACACTGGAATGCAACTTTCAGCAGGCAAATGATAAGCAGAATATAAGACTCTAGCAGCAAAACTGGAATGCAATCAACTGTAGAGGAGCAGCACAACCCCTGCACCAAAATTACAGTACTGCCACTACTGCAATCCAAACTACCGTCTAAGGCGTCACCCTACACTGAGATTTACTAGTAGCATTTTTTATGGAAAATGCAGTAATAAATGATTACATGAGGCTCAGATCCTGCAGTAGTTCACAATTCTTCCACAGTTGTGAATGAAATTACAAGACTAAGGTCCCAGACCAAGTTGAAAATACAAACCTCTAGCTTTTACAAGTAAGTCTACTTATGAAGCAAAGGATGCAGTGTAATGTATAAATGATGCTCAGGTCTTGCCGTAATTCACAATTCTCCCACAACTGCAAATGAAGTGACAAGACTAAGATCTCATAGCAAATTAAAAAAATGCAAACAGTTAACTTTTTTGTCTAAAAAATTGTAAAATACAGAAAAGTACAAAAAAGGCAGTATCACAACACAGGTAAGTATAAGGCAACTAAAATATTTAAAATATAAAAACTGAAATAAAACCTTTTTGTCTTTGTTTTTTGGTGACAAGCACATTTTCACAGTTCAGGTTTACATGCTTCTCAGAGTCTTTAATAAAAGAACATGGACCACAGACTGCACACAGTATCTTGGCTAGCCACTCACTGGTGTAAAAATTGGCTAACATGGAAAGGGCCAATATGCTTCTTTTGGCCCATATGTGTGTCCAGCAGTTCAGGGTTTATGAATTACTGGCTGGAGTCCATTTGCCAGACTGGGTTACCTCAGACACCTCTGTTAACCAAAGGCTGAGCTTCAAACCAATCGATATTCCAAAAATAAACTAAAGATTGCTTCACTAAAAATCCACTCATTTTAACTACAGCACCAAAAGAAATGCTTTAGTGATAAGTGACTCTATTATCAGGCACTGTGACTCATCACTCACAAGGCTAGACAAGGATAAGGTTATAGCAAGTTGTCCTTCAGGGACCTAAATTTTTAAGGGCCCTAAAGAGCATACATCTTGACAAATATGACTACAGCATAGTAGTGGTACATTCTGAAGTGAACAATCTGAGACAAAAAAAACCCCTAAAGGACATGCAGAGAGACATGTCAACACTTTCAGTGTATATTATAAATACAGGCAAGATACTAGTCATGAGTGTAGTCCTTCCTTCACCTGAAACGATGGTTTCAATAACTGGTTAAATGGCTGGTGTCATTCTAGGGGGGTATTCAGTATTTCTCAGCATGTGACAAAATACTTGACAGTCCAGGTTACTTTGTTAAGGATGACCTGCATCTTTCATTCCAAAGCTTCTTCTTAATGGCTAAAGCCATTGCTACGCCACAGTGATTGTTTTAGGCAAAGTCCAACTGAAGGCCATGAAAACTTATTTGACATTATCAGTCCTAAGACTGGATCACATTAAGGTGCTCTCCTCAATGATAGAAGTCTAAACAACAAATCGTGTGATCGTGAGGCACTCCTGCATATGGAAAATATGCATGTCTGTGTAGTTACTTAGACTTGGTTTAAATGTAAAGAGACCACTGCCTCTTCACCAGAATTTTGCACTTTTAATGGGTTCAGACCCAATGGTATATGTGGTGGAATATTCATCTTTGTCAAGGAAGATATTACCCCCCCCCCCCCCCCCCCAAGCAGATCCTTAGGAAACCATAAAGTGAACTCACAATCACTCTATGTAGGAGTAATTATTAACTAATAGCTTGTAACAAACCATCTTTTTTGTCTCCTGATGAGCATGTAAGATTTCTCAGTGTTCGAAATGATCTCCCTATTAGCAAAACATTCATTATTTTAGGTGACTTTAACTACCCTTTATTAAATTGGGACATGCATACATCCACTGTAGGATATGCAGTTCACCCCTAGGCATAAAAGATGCAGCACATTGGGCAGCAAGAGTGAAACTACAGACAGCTTCTAAACCAAGAATCTAGGGAAGGAAGGAAAAGGCATTAGTTTTCCTAAAATTAATAAACAAAAATTCCCCATAGCAGCTGATAAATAAACCTAGCAAGGGACACAGCATTCTTGACCTGTTTCTTACAAATATTGCAGCTTATTGCACTAATAATCTGGTCTCTCATTCTCCACTGAAGTCTGAGCACAAAGTTGTGACTTTCTTCTTTAAACTTCCAAAAGCTTCTATGCAAACCCCACTATATTTACAAACTACAAATGTGCCCCTACCTATCTCTGCCTACTCTGTGATGAAATAACAAAATGCACTTATGGCTGTACCTTCTCTGACCATCATTAAGGAATTCTACATCCATTTAGAAAAATGCATAGAGCTAACAGTCCCTACAGAACTAAGTATCATGGGAAATTAAAAAACAAACCACTCCTGTGGTCCACTACCATAAAGCAACTATACAACCAAACAAATAACTCCTTAATTTATTTAGTAGATTCAAACTCCTCTTGCCAAGGGTAATATGAAAAACATTACAAAAATAAATGAAAAAAGATTATCATGTCCACTAAATCAGCCTATGAACTTAGGCTGGCGTCTAAAACCAAAGATAATTACAAATCTTTCTTTAGTTATGTTAGACAACTAAGAAACAATACCCTACATTGCCCTGAACATTTTTGTAATGATGTATCTTATCCTGACCTAGTAGGTGTTGTCAGTATCCTTGTACACAAATTTAGGACCAATTTTACCCCCTAATTATCTCTAAAGATCATTTACTGAAAGTGCGAAACAAGACCAAAAATAATTCATCCATATGACCTGACAATATACTGGTTGCTTAATAGTGTTAGACAACCCCTTACAGACACACTTCTTAAACTTTTTAAACTAAGTTTAGATATTGTTTTTGTGTACCTGATGAATGTTGCATAGCCATGGAGATGCCCCTTCATAAGGGTGGCCTTAGAGCGCACCTGTATAATTACAGACCTCTCCAGCTTTACGAGCCTCAACTGCAAAACAACATGAAGAAAAATGTCCTGTAAAGCACTTCACAGAATGAAAAAAACTCCAGAATGTAACAAAGTGGCAGGACAGGTAGCTTTCATCCTTCTAAGTTGGGAACTGCTGATTGAGAGCCCAGTGTCTGTTATTCGTAAAGTGTATTAGTTCTGGTTTAAGCACTTGGGCTTCAGGCCAGTTATTTTACATTAAGAAGGTTTGTGGTCTGCACTCTTGTGGGAGAAGAGGCTGGACTCTGCCCTTCTGAGCTGGGAATTTCTGGTTAAAGGTTTATAGTGCCTGAATATTTGAACTGTATCTTACTGAAATTGGTACACCTTGTTTGCTGTAGCATAGACTAGATCCAGGCCTGCTGAATCTAGCTTTGTTTATATGCTTGTTTGTTTGCTTGTTATTTCCTTGGAACGCTAATTCCACCTAATACGCGGCTTCTCAGCGCTTCTGTGGATCACTAGTGATATCTGCATTGCTTACTGTACTTATTTCCTTGTTTCACTTGAAAGAAAGTTACTGTTTGTCATTTTTGCATTTAAGTTACCTGTAACACATTGCACTTAAGTTACCTGGCACTTGCTCACTAAAACAATTATATAAGTCAGCACTAAAAATTAAAAGCACTACACCCTCACTCCCCACTGGCCCTGGTTTTCAATTATTAAGGAATTCCCAATATTATTCTAGCATGTCCAAAGGTCAGTTGTCAATCTCCTCTCCGGTCCAGCTGGTGAATCTGGGAATCTTGAGGCAATGTTACAACTGCCTCATGTACACAGACAACCCTCTCCTCCTCCCAACAAATTCCAACACATGTGAGAGATGCAACCATATAGCCAAACTATAGGCTAAGCTCTCTCAACTCAGTACTGGCATAACTAGTCAGGAGGAGAAGGAAACCACACTCACTACAATTACAGTCTCACATAGACCTACCACGACAGCAAACCAAACACATAATCACACAAAAACATACTTGGAGGCTCTAAATAAAGATCTGCCGAAGCAGCAGAGACCTCCAAAGCAGACACCCAAGCAGCCGCTACCCCAAAACAAAACACGTGCAACACATATCTCACAAAGCCAGTGTGCCAAACAGTCACAGCCCTTAAGACTAAACAACACACCTGATACACTTGTAATAGGTGACTCTATCGTCAGGTACACTGACGTCCTGCTCACCAGGCTGAACAAGGAGAGGGTCACGGGGAGCAGCCTGTCGGGCGCTAGGATCCACCACATAACACAAGCACTCAGGTCACTCCAAGCAAGTACAAATATGACTCAGTCATTGTCCATGCTGGTGTGAATGATCTGAGACGTACCTCCCTGGACTACATGAAAAGAGACATAAAGGAGCTCTCTGAGCATGTAGCCCAGGCCGGTATGACCCTGACCTTGAGTAGCATCTTACCCTCACCAAGAATGATGCCACAATATGAAGACAAGATGATCAATTTCAACAATTGGCTTAAGTACTTGTGTCATTCAAAGGGGATCCAATGCCTGTCAGCTTGGGATGATATGCTCAACAAGCCACGATGCTTCGCTAGGGACGGCTTGCACCTGTCACCCCTGGGCTTTTGGATATTGGCAAAGGCTCTTGCTACCCCCATAGTGCATTTTTTAGGCAAGGCTCAAAAAACAAACCCACCTCCATAGGTATCACAAGGAATAAGAAACTAAGAGTAATGCTACTCAACGCCAGAAGTCTAAACCTCAAGATGCACGCACTGGAAACTCTCCTTAGCATGGAGAACATCGATATCTGTGCAGTAACAGAAACCTGGTTCAGGGCTCCCAAGAGCACCCCAGCACTACCAGGTTATACCTCATACCATGCTTTTCGGCCCCAAAACTTGGACCGAACCACAAAAGGAGGGGGAGTATCAATATTCATCAAAGATACCCACACCTCCAGGTTGGTGGCAAAGCACAAAGCATCAGAGACTATCCATGTGCAACTAACAGTGGGTAAAACTGCCTTCCAGTTTATAGCCTGCTACAGACCACCCTCCCAAACCCAGGAGCCCCACTCGGCCTTCCTGAGAACACTGGAAAATATGAAGGTCTCTCCAAACACCATTATATTGGGCGACTTCAACTACCCAAACATAGACTGGGAGCATTACTCTAGCTCCAACACCCTAGCCCAAAGGTTCCTAGAATTTATAAACTCAAATGCTATGGAACAACTTGTTACCACTCCCACAAGAGGGGAAAACATACTGGACCTGATCATCACCAACATGGGGACTCTATGCTCCAGACCAGAAGTGTATCCCTCACTGGTAAGATCAGACCATAAACTAATCTCACCGGATATTCACATCCTGACCCCACCCCCTGCCCAGAAAACCACAGCGAAAAACTTCTCTAAAGCAAATTTCACACTCCTCAAAACTGAGGTGGAATCCTTCAAAGCCCCCGGGCCTGTGGAAAATACGGCCCAGACCACAGAATCCTTTATAAACGCATTCTATGAACACCTTCAGGAATGCATGGATCATGCGATCCCAAATAAAACCAAGACCCAATCCTCCAAAGGCAGACATCCTGTCTGGTGGACCCCAGCCATAAACAAACTATACAATAGAAGGAGGAAGCTACTAAATGATAGAGCAAAATCCCAAAAAGGGAAGGCATCACTGATCATTATTAGCAAAAAACTACGGGCACACATAAAATTGTCTAAGGCTAGCTTTGAGAGAAAAATTGCACAGGACACTAAGGATAATCACAAGGCTTTCTTTAGTTATGTTAGGAACCTGGGTGGTAATTCCCAGATATGCTCAGAATTAGTCCAAAATGACAAAAATACACGAACCCACAGACATTGCCAACATCCTAGCTGACAGGTTCAGTGCAAACTCCCCACCAAAAGCGCAAATATCTATCCCAGCAGAGTGCTGCCCCCCTGACATCTCAGATGCTCAGGTAAGAGCCGCCCTCTCCAAAGCAAAAAACAGAGCATCAATGGGACCAGATGGTGTCCAGGGCTGCGTCCTACATGAACTCCAAGAAGAGCTAAACCCAAACATAAAACTACTGTTCAATCTCAGCCTTACTACAGGATATGTGCCCAAAGAGTGGCGTACAGCAACAGTGGTCCCTCTCCATAAAGGTGGTGCCTCAACGGATCCTGGAAACTATCACCCCATAAGTCTGACTAGCTTGGTCTGCAAAGCTATGGAAAGAATCATCATGGACCTCATAAATAAAGATATTGGGGACCTACAAACACTGGATCCTACCCAGTTCGGCTTTGTTAAGGGCAGATCCTGCCTCTTAAACCTGGTTGATTTCTTTGAAACAGTCACCAAGGCCATTGACAAGGGGAAGGTGGTCCACACAGCCTACCTGGACCTCGCAAAAGCCTTCGATACAATACCCCACTCGGGCATTATAGATAAGCTCACCAGTTTAAATATAAACCCCTATGTCACTAGATGGATTGCAAACTGGCTCAAGGACAGAACCCACATGGTTAGAATTGCTGGAGCCATGTCAGACTCCAAACCAGTTACAAGTGGTGTCCCACAAGGCTCAGTCCTGGGACCTCTCTTGTTCGGTATATATTTCTCGGAGGTATAGGCTAACACGGAAGGACTGTGGCTGACCAAGTTCACAGATGACTGCAAACTGGGCACCATAATTGACTCTTCAGTCGACACAAGCATCCTCCAAAAGGGCCTCATAGAAACAAACAACTGGTGCCAGAGCCATGGCCTCAAGCTAAATGCCAAAAAGTGTATAGTCATCCCCTTTGGCAAAAACAAAGTGCCCACAAATTACCACATAGGTGGTAATCCATTAAGTACAGAAGAAGTAATTAGGGACCTGGGGACCCAAGTTGATAGCAATCTCTCATTTGACAACCACATGGCCAAAGTGGTTAGAAAAACATTTTATATAGCCCACCTAATCATGAAGGGATTCACATCTAGATCAGGGAGGCCATCGTGCCTCTTTACTCATCCCTCATCAGGCCCATAATTAAGTACAATGCCCCTTTTGGGATGTACCTTACCAGACACCTGCAGCAACTGGAAAGACCCCAAAAGTACCTCACCAAGAGGATCAAAGGGCTCAAACAGATGCCATATGCTGCCCGGTTAAAGAAACTCCAGCTCTACTCAGTGGCATACCGCCTGTTCAGAGGCGATCTGTGCCTGATGTATAAAGCCATGTCCAACCCGGAATTAATGGACATGCTGCACCTCAGAAAATCCAAATCCCATCGAGCTACGTGCTCGAGAGACTTGAACCTCAGCACTGAAATAAATAGGACATGCTGGAGGGACAGATTCATAACCCAGAGGGTCCTTTCACTCTGGAATAAAATCCCAGTCCAGGTTAGGCAGAGTCCCTCATTGACTCTCTTCAAGAGGAATCTTGATGAGTGGATGGGAGATCGTAGGTTTACCCCCGGTATCACTTCTGTGTCACTGTTAGACAGAGGCACAGTATACTAACCTCGAAAAAGGGCATAGCAAAATAAATTTAAAATGGGTGGCGAAAGCCAAACACACTCTGGCTAGGCTTATAAATGCCCTAGGGCAGATAGCCTAGTATGAACCTATGAACCTATAAGATATTAAGGGACTCACTCATGAAGGACCCAAACCCATTTATCAGGAAGATGAAAGAATGAGAAAATTAAGTCTAAAACCTGAAGTATGAGTTAGGGACTGTTTTCTACTCGATGGAGTGGTAATGGAGGGCGGTAATGTTTACAGTACTGCATATATAAAATGTTGCTAATGATAAAGTAAAATAACTTGTAATTCTAATTGAATGTGCTAATGTTCTGAGGGAAACTATGCTCCTGGATTTGGCAACCATGCTAGTTTTTTTGAAGCAGTGAACTGTAAAAAAATATGTCTACATCAAAAGGGTAGGACCACTGGAAAAATAAGCTAGCCCAATACACTGGGCAGGGTGCCTGCTGCTTCATGACGGAAGTCCAATATAGAAACGAATAAATATAAAAATAATTTAAACATCTACAATGGATGACATCAGTTGATTAGAAACCTAGAGGAGACACTGTTAAAGGGAATTGTGTTAAATATTCAGAGAAAGTTGTAAATAAATTGTTTACAAAATCATGATTTTAATATAAAATTTCTGGTTTGTTATGAGAGAGTGTTGCACAAGAACAATTATATATAATCTGACTAGGTTAATTAAGTAAATGTGCTGGTAAACTGAGTAATAATTCTGATATGTGGAAGGGGAGATGGAAATATAAGCTGCAATGGGTCTAATCTCTTTCAGTGTGTAAAGGAGGAAAGTGCACTACAAGGTGAAAGCTTGTAGTAAAGACAAGGAAGACTGTCTGGTTTTTAGTAGTTCTTATTTTATTAAAAAAGATTACTTGTAGTTTAATGTTGAAATGTAAAAGAATATGTGTTTTACTATCATGTAGAAAATAAAAAAATAAAAAAATAAAAATAAAAATGTAGAAAACTGCTGACAAAACTGAAACTGCATACGTAGACATGCATACCTGGTTAAAATTGTAAAGAATAATGAAAGTGTTCAATACTGCATAAGAATGCATAAATATTAGGGAGCACAACGTGTTTAAATTATAATAAAATATGTAAAATAATTGTCAAGGAATGTGGGAGGGCTCAAAGACTGAATTAAATGAATGCAGCAATAATCAATACTGCATAAGAATGCAGAAATATTAGGGAGCACAACGTGTTTAAATTATAATAAAATACGTAAAATAATTGTCAAGGAATGTGGGAGGGCTCAAAGACTGAATTAAATGAATGCAGCAATAATCAATACTGCATAAGAATGCAGAAATATTAGGGAGCACAACGTGTTTAAATTATAATAAAATACGTAAAATAATTGTCAAGGAATGTGGGAGGGCTCAAAGACTGAATTAAATGAATGCAGCAATAACTTACACACAAACAATAAAACTCCAGCTAGTAGTGCTGCAAGAAACACATTTGACTCTGAGTGAGCCTGAGGCAATTATGAAAAGATGTTTTAAAGAGGGATACTCCACAGAACTGTAAGTAGCCAGAAACAGAAGAGTATTGGTATTAGTAGAAAAAAGGCCACCTTTTTTAATGAAGAAAACATCAAAGGCCCATGGGGGTATATCATATCGGGAGGTTATTGGATGGGTAATAGAATTACATTCACTAGCATCTATATTCCCCTAACATAAAGGAATCAAGGAAGATATTAATAGTTGCAATAAGTTTGCATCAAGGAATTTTGTTAGTGGCAGGGGATTAGAACATAATAACTTTAAGAAAATATGTTAGCAGTGGACCTAGGAACACCAGTCTATCCCAGGAAGGTACAGCCTTAATTCACCAGAATAAAGCATTTGGTTTACTGGATGTGGCTCATAACCAAAACTATGTAGGGAATTTTACTTATTATTTAGGTAAATACTATAGCTTGGAAAGGAAAGACAGATATACACCCCCTAGGCACATGAATATCTTTTAAGAAATTTAAAAATCACCCAGTGATTTTATCAGACCATGCTACAGTTGATGATGAGCTAAGTTTGTCTGAGATGCAAAGCAGACAGAAGCATTGGCATTTCCCCACATATTGGTTAAAGAGTCATAGAAATAAGGAAAGTGTCTTAAACATTTTTAATAAGTCACTACATGAAATCTGGGCTAAAGGAGATAACCTAAAAATAAATACATTAAGGGGGGTTATGGAGGGAACATACTAGCTGCTATACAGAAAAGCTGGTGTCTTAAAGTGTTTTGTTACAATTAGGTACTGCATTGCAAGTTAAGTGCTGTGATACATTTTGCCACAGCCTACCCATATTTATTTGGGCATTGCTTTAATATAAAGCTTCACAAACTGTTTTTGAAACTACATCCCAAATAAATTTATTTTTTCCCCATGTGAAATTATGTCAGGCACAGCTCCAACAATTTTAATGGACGAGTGTCTGCCCATGTGCAGCAGGCATCTATAAATGTCTGTAGGCGCATCCTATATTTTCCCTGAGTTTATGTCATTGAGGTCAAACATCGCCCTAACTCCTTACTGGCATCAATATTGGAATAACTAAATTTGAATGCCTTTTGTCTTTTTTAACTTGTGGATTTTAAAAAAAATCACCATTAAACTGAAGATCTTAATCTCTACTTCCTCTACCATATACAGAGTAGTGATGTGAATAATTCACTCAAGTGTGAAAAAACACTTTTAAAAAACTGCCACAGAAGGGTGAGAAATTGAGTCATAAAGGAAGAGAAGAAATTAAATGGAACAAAGAAGTGGAGGATTACCTGGTGAAACTAAATAAAAATAAACTAGCAGCCTTAAAAATTAGATATTTCGAGAAGGCATCTAAAGCAAAACAACTTTTAGCATAAACATTAAGGCAAAAAAAAAACAGAGAGAGTATAGTAAGAATTAGGGATTTTATAACAGAGAAAATTCATAATAACCCTGGAGCAATATTGGAAATACTATGTGGCTTTTACAAAAAATGTACATACAAAATGAAAACAAAAAGATGGGGAATGAAAGATGGGATCATTTTTTAACAGATTTAGATCTACCCAGAATGGAAAGACAGGATGCCACCAAGTTAATAATTACAATAACAACAGATGAAATATCAGATTAAGATCCAGGCTATGGGTAAATTCCCAGGATCTCATGGATTCCATGTTGAGTTGTGAAAAGAGGGTAAAGAGAAATTATTAGACATATAGTATGGTCTATTTAATACAACGTTAAAGCAAAAACAAATTCTTAATTCATGGAAAAATATTGTTACTGCTATAATCCCCAAGGAAGGAAAAGACTTATGTCCCCTCTTCACACCTCTGCTGAACCATGACTAAAATATTTTATTGTTATATTGGTTCACAGATTTTCAAGCTTATTGCCAAACCTTATAAACCCTGATCAATGTGTTTTTATACAGGGCAGACACTTGACAATATTTTAAAGAACACATATTATTGCTTCTAAATTTGGATACTGGAAAAAACTTTTGACAGGGTGTAATGGGATTTACATTTGGAGGGCAATGGAAACAATTTGGATACTGAACATTTTTGTATTATTACTCAAGGAACTTTATAAAGACTCCTTAGCAGGGGTCCACTATGTAATCTCGAAATACTGACATCCCAAATTCCAGTATTTCAAAATCACATAGCTGAAAACTCAAAGTTCCGAAATTGGCAGAAGCGCAAAATTCAAAATCCCAGAGCACAGAGATGTTTTTTTTCTCTAAAATCTTTTTATTGATTTATAAGAAATATCATAACAACAACCATTATACATTGTACATAAAGACTTTTTGGAGTTGAATAGAGATATATAGCTTGTGTAAGCATATTGCAAGTATATAGGATAAGAAAAATAACATACATTACTATATACAATATTTACAATAAGTAACCAAGAAACAAATGAGAGAAAAAAAAAATTAAATTATAGACAACAGTAAAAATTAACAAATGAGAGTAAATAGATCCTAATTGTGTACCAAGACCAGAAAAACTTTAGAAGCTATTAAATGTTGATAATACACAAGACCTTCTGCAATACTTTGTTTTTCAGAGCCATTTTTTTTTGGACTCTTTATCATAGTTTTTTGAGCAGCAATGTATGAGTAAGCCATTTTTCTAAAAGTATCCCAATTTAATTTAGTACGGTCACACCAATTTTGGGTAATATAAAGTTTTATAAGCAAGCAAATAAATATAAACACATGAGTATCTATTCTGGAAAGATGTACTACAGGTATATGAAGTATAGCAATTTCCCAAGACAAAGTGGATTTATGATAACCCATTTTCTGTAACCTTACTTTCAAAGAAGTCCAGAGTTTGTGGGAAAAATGGCAATACCAAAGAATATGCAAAAGATCAGCTTGGGGAAAAGAACAACATGGGCAAGAAGGAGATTTACTAGCATCAAATTTATTCAGTTTATAAGGCATATGATAAGCATTATTATTAATCATCAATTGTGTATAGAACAATTTCTTAAATGGGGAATATTCCAGAGTGTTTCTAATGGCCAAAATTTTTTGATTTTCAGTAATTTGAGAATTATGATTCACCCAGATACCTGTAAAAAGACAGCACAAGCCTTGTATTAATTTATTTAACAAGTTATAAGAATTTGAAAGCATTTTCACAGGTGATGATATTGTTCTAATTATCGTGTCTAGATTTTTCAGATCTTGCTCTCTTGATTTTATGAGACCGCATTTAACCATAATCACCCCCTTAATTGACGCAAGATTATAGTATACTTACAATTAACTTTCAAAGTGTTACGTAGGTTATCCAGGGTCAAGTCTTTATACTTCAAGAGATCCCAAACAATCATATGTTTTATAAGGAGATAATTTGTTAGATTGAATGGTGAATTATCTAACATTATGTTGGGATTTAGGTGAAGTGGTTGAAGTAATTGAAAAATATTATCAAGATTAATAAGTTTTAATAACTCCTGAAATGCTTTGATCTTTTGTTTAAGGAAATTAGAGATTTTTAGAGTGTTCAAATTATCTATAGAGATGAACGGAATGGCTTCAGGATTTATGTTTTTAGATAAAATATACTGATACCATAACTTAACCCAAGTCGGAGCCTGAATATGTTGAATATTATTTAATTTAGAAATGGACCATAGCTTGTTTGCAGAAACAATTAAGTAATAAAGATAAATATTTGGTAAACCCAAACCACCTCTATCTTTAAGGATTGCTAATCTAGAGTAGGAAACCCTAACAGTTTTAGGAAACCACAAAAAATTAGCTAATTCTTTATTAACTTTGTCAAAGAAGAATTTGGGAATTATCTGATCTGAAGAATTGAATTGATACAGAAATTTGGGAAGGATGTTCATTTTGATTATTGCGGCTTTGGATAGAAGTGATAAATTCAGATATTCCCATCTACGCATATCAGACAATATTGATATCCAAACTTTATTCAAATTATTTTGAAAAGAAGAATGGTTATTATGCTCCATATGAATACCCAAATATTTCACCCCAAACGTAATTTGAAACCGGGAGTCAGAAAACAAGTAAGATTTATGTACCAAATGATTTAAAGGTAGAATATGAGTCTCCTGAGGATTTATGAGATAGTTCGAAGCAAGAGAAAATCGTTCAATAGAATTAGTTATTTTATTAAGATCTGTGATAGGAATTTGGAAGTATAAAACTAGATCATCAGCAAAAGCAGAGAAAAATAATTTAGTATTGAGAATCCTAGGAATCCTATGATATGGGTTTTGTGTTATATATAGTAGTAATGGTTCTAAATATAGATTAAAAAGAAAAGGAGACAAAGGACAACCCTGCCTAGTACCTCTGGTAATCTTTATAGGGGATGATGTGGAACCATTAATGTGAAGTCTGGTAAAGGTTTCTTTATATAGAGTTTTTATAAAATTTATAAAAGAGATGGGAAAATTAAAACAGGACATGGTTTGAAAGAGAAAATCCAACACACTCTATCAAAAGCATTCGATGCATCCAGGATCAATGCATACATTGGGTTATTGTCACTTTTTGTAAGATATATAATAGACTCCAATGTCAGGGTATTGTCCCATACATGTCTGTGAGACATAAACCCTGTTTGGTCTGAGGATATTATTGATGGTAAGACCTGCTTCAACCTATTAGTAAGAATAGATGATAAAATCTTGATGTCTAAATTGATTAATGAAATTGGCCTATAATTACAAGGGTCAGTTTTATCTTTATTATTTTTCAAAATTAGTATAGTTTTTGAGGTGTTCCAGTGAAGATCAGCTATGTCGTTAATTTTTATATAGTTATACACTTTGAGAAGAAAGGGAGCAATTACTGACTTAAAGGATTTGAAGAATTCCGGTGTGAAACCATCGGGTCCAGGAGATTTACCGGGTTTAAGTCTATCAATTGACTCAGAAATCTCTTGGAGACTAAGAGGAGCTGAAAGAAGGCTTTGTTGATTTACATGTAACATAGGGAATATTAAAGAGCTTAGAAAGCTGTTTATATGGCTATTTACCATTGATTTGGGAGATTTAGAATATAACTCTGTATAAAGAATTGTAAATAGATGCATAATTTCCTTATCCATGTTGTATAATTTGTTTTTATATTGTAAGGGTGATATTTTAGGCCTGTCAAAATTATTTTTAATTATTCTAGCCAAGGTTCTAGAAGGTACTCAAGCCCATTCAGAGTACGTGACTAATAATCTTTGCTCTAATATTGAGAGATTATTTTGATTAAGTAAAATAAGTTCTTTTTGACAATCTATAATTTGAGTTTCATAGTCGGGATCAGGGTTTAATCTATATTGATTTTCAAGAGATTGAATTTTTAATTTAAGAGAACTTTCTTTATTATTAAATTGCTTTTTAAGATATGCAGCCTTACCAATAAGCATTCCTCTTAACCTTGCCTTACAAGCAGCCCACTGTATATCATAAGGAATATCTGTTGAATCTAACTTGTTTTCCATATCCTGAATTATATCTGAACACATTTTGCAAATATCTTTATTTAAGAGTAGGTTGTTATTCATTGTCCAATTGTTTTGTTTAGATATATTACCAGCTTTAAAAGTTATATTTAATTTTAATAAAATTCTGGAATGATCTAAAAGAAATCTGGGTTCGACAGTAAAATCCAATAACCATTTTGAAAGAGTATCAGATATAAGAAAAAAATCTAATCTAGACCAAGAACGATAGCATTTTGAGTAATATGTGAAAATATCTTTTTTATTTGAGTACTCTGTAAGATGTAATGGGTCTATGAGATTATAGTCTAAAATTAAATCTTCGAGAGTGAGAGATGCTTGTTGATTACAGGAAGAGGAACAACTAGTATGATCAATGTCTGGGTTTATTACAGCATTCCAGTCCCCCCTACTATAACATAGTGATCTTTGTAAGAAGTGAGTATATTATATATCTGTAGAATAAAGAAATGTTGTTGGTTACAAGGACCATATAAATTTAGTACCAGAAGTGGTTTATCCAGATTATGTATGGTAGAAGTGAAAAGGCACCATCTACCCTCATTATCATGTTTTTCATCAATAATAATCCCTTGAAATTTTTGTTTAATTATAATAGCCACCCCCCTAGAATTAGAAGTGTCCCCAGAAGCTATTATTCTTTTGATCCATTTTTTATTTTTATCTTTCTCCCAATCTACTCTGGGAATATGTGTTTCTTGTATGAAACATATACTGGCCTGTGATTTATAAATCAGATGAAAAAGTAAAGATTTCTTGGCTTTATTTTGGATTCCTCTTATATTCCAGGAATCAACTATTAATACATTTGTCATGTACTTAATAAAGGTTTGATAACATATGTGCAGGAAACTAGTGTCATTTCATGTAAACAGATAGTGAAAACTAAAAGAAGACCTAATCTGGTCTTGGTAAAACAATAACTCTCTAGTAAAATATGCTTCAAAATAATATTAACTTTAAACTTACACACTTCCTTCTTCCCTACCCCAGTGCCTACCCACCAAAGCTCATCTATAGAAGGAAGATATAAAAATCCCACTACAAGTTCAGTGAATTTGGTTACCAATAACTTCACAATGAAAGAAGAAACTTTAAGTAAAGTCCTGAAAAGGACTAAAACAATGTTAACAAAACTAAATATATTTACACAACTAACAAAGCACAAGATGTCCGACATACTCAATCCCCATTCAAATGTATAATCACAAGCTCCTATAAGACAGAAATTATTGCATTGAAGTAATTAACATCATATATCAGGTTTTAATATTATTGAGACTAAAATAAAATTAGTAAAGTGTACTAAATCAATACATATTATAAACCTTAATGCGTATGAACTATATAACAGCACATCCCAAACCATGCAACTTAAAAATAGTATAAATATAAAGTATACATATTACAATATGAGATAGAATATTTATAAAACTATATGCTATTTAAACATTATTATGCTAACTAATTTTCTGTAACATCATGTAAACTAAACTATAGGACATAAGCATATAAGGTTACTAGTAGTAATGAGATCACCATCAAAACTAATGAAAAGTCATCTATCAATACAAGTCCATACCTCTCCTAACCCTAGTTATGCATATCATTAATAAAATAAAACATGTTATCTTAATGTATTCATGAGACCATAAAAATCAAGCCAATAAACTGCCTAACCTAAGTAATGTTTCATTTAGAATTTGAGTAAAATATGTTCTAGTAAGGTCACAAGAGGTTGTATATTAGTTCTGACAATCATGCAAACATTTTACACAAGTAAAATATTAACATATTAGCTGAGAAACTTTCAAGCATAAAAGCAGTAATGCAGGAATACATTTAAACACTCTAACTAATAATAAAGAAATAGAAAAATCCATAAGACCCTCCAAAAACTGTAACCACTTCTCCAGCTCATCGCACAAACTAAAAAAACCTTTTTACAATGTAATAACATATGCCTACGAAGCAATTTTTCAGATTTAAAGAACATCCTTTCAAAAAAAAAAAAGAAAACATCAATGCATGACATTTTTATAATATTTTAAGTACCTCTCCGCTTAGAGAGAGAGCCCTATTAAAACAAGACAACGAGCATTAAAGCCCCAATCCATTTTCAGAAGCATCATCACTTCCGCACAAAGCTGGTACTCACAGGAGCCTTTGGTAGCTCATCCATCAGCACGCAAGGCTCCTGACACATCTTTCGTTAGTAGATCCACTTACGAGCGTAGAACACTGCTGGGATGACTAGGGGGCACAGAACACTTGACACTTACCATTGGTCTCGATTACAGGAAGCCCGGAAGACAGCCTTGAAGCAATGAGACACACCTCAGTTCCAACACCAAAATCTGCACGATTATGAAGCACACAGCTGAATCAATACAACCAGTCTCGTGTATCTGATGCACGGAAAGACGAAACGTTCACCCCAGGAGGCCGACGTCATCCTGAAGCTATGAAGCCACAGAAAAGCAGCATGCACAATCTGGGAAGCATCGAAGCAAAACTGAAAAGGATTGCAATGCTGTATTGGCTCGAGACCCTGGAAATTTCCCTCCATTCTGTTTTCTTTCTTTTTTTTTAAAATACTATGTTGTCAAAAACAAAATCACTTTACAAACAATTATGATCAGATACCTCACACATACTGTTAACGCAGAATATATAGAAATACCAATATTCTGTGTTTGTGATATTTGTAAAAGCCAATAAAAGCATATAGAACATAACATGAAACTAGATTGATTTTTCTAATATTATAATAAGTCACTATTCCAATAAATATTAAGAGTGCATATTAATAAATGAAGATATACTGACCAAACAGTAAAAGCATTTACATATTTAGGAGAAGTAATATTATGAAACTGACTCAGGAAGAGATTTGAATACTTTTAGAAAAGTGTCTTTAGCTTCTTTAGGGTCTGTAACCATAAATCTTCTGTCATTGTGACTGAAAGAAAGAGTGTTAGGATAGCGCATACGGAACCTTATTCCTCTTTTTATGAGCTCTGCACAGTATGGTGAAAGTTTTTGTCTGTTCATTTTAATTTGTGGAGGTAAATCCTGTGAAAAGGACAATTTATGGCTATTCCAGATAAATTGTTTTTTGCTTTTAGTTGCTTCCAAAA
This sequence comes from Protopterus annectens, assembly GCF_019279795.1. Classification (NCBI taxonomy): domain Eukaryota; kingdom Metazoa; phylum Chordata; order Ceratodontiformes; family Protopteridae; genus Protopterus; species Protopterus annectens. The sequence continues at coordinate 610,509,237 of NC_056741.1, read as the reverse complement.
TATGTTGAGTGTCTTGAAAATTAAGTAATCTTGTGTAGATAATCCGAGGTGAAGTGGAATCCTGTCTGGTACGCAAGGCTCTGTGCGCTCTTTCTATAACTAAGGTTTTTGAAGTTGTCTCACAATTTACTAATGCCTCAAATATTTGTTTAGTCACTGATAATAAATTCTGATTTTCATAAGACTCTGGTAATCCTCTAATTATGATATTATTTCTGTGGCTCCTAGCTTCTAAGTCCAGTAGTTTAACTTGAATTTCTGTAATGAGCTTATCTTTAGATTTTAGATCTCTTTCAACTGAGTCTGCTCTTATTTCTAAGGCTATATTTTTGCTTTCAATAATGTCCATTCTTTCACTTATCTGTTTTAATGTTTTACCAAAATCAGTGAATTGTTCAGAAAAACTTTGTATAGCACTTTGAATAGGTTGTAATGCCATCTTTAAATCATCTATATGAAAGTTAGAGTCATTTTTGTCTTTAGTACTTACTTTAATAATCTCAGAAGATTGTTTGGTGTTTCTTAATCTTTTAGAACTAGTGTCTTTCTCTGGAGAAAGCATAGAGGAGAATTTGGCCTTAGTAGTCTGCGTCTCCATGGTATCAGAGTTACCAGCCATGCCCAGAATAGAGGTGTGAAGTCAGGATAACTGATTCTAAGATGTACTTCCAAGGTGCAAGTGACCAAAGTCTGATGAATCCAAAATTGTTCTGAGGTAAAATAATTCAAAAGCTGAATTCTTCTGAAGAATAAATAATCCTATTACGAAGGAATAGTCTCAAAGGTACTTTTTGTAGAAAAAACTGAGGAAAAATATCACTTAGAAGTTGTAAAAAATAGCCAGTTATTACATAACAGTGAGGAGCACAGTGAACAGGGACTAGTCTAGTCAGCAGCCATCTTGGAATCCCCAGAGCACAGAGATGTTGAATTTCTGCTTCCACTAGTGCAGTGTGTGGATGGATGAGCGGAAGTTTAGGTAAGTATGTATGTGTTAGTGTGTTGGTTAGGGGCTTTAGTGTGTGTGTGTGTGTGTGTGTGTGTGTGTGTGTGTGTGTGTTGTGACTGTGATGTGTGTGTGTGTGTGTGTGTGTGTGTGTGTGTGTGTGTGTGTGTGTGTGTGTGTGTGTGTGTGTGTGTGTGTGTGTGGACATTGCACATTTTGTAAATATATGTATAAAATGAAGCAGTTCACCAGCAAAAATATAATATTTTTGGCATTCGTATCTATGCAAATTGTGGGTCAGACTGGGTTGTATATTTGGCTAGTTGTACATGTTTTGCCTTCTATGTTGGGCAAACTTCTAGGCCTTTACAGCATTGGATGTCTGAGCATTTTAGTAACATTCGTAACAAATGGATAACTAATGCCCTGCACAGACATACCCAGTCTCATCCTACTGCTAGATATTATTTTGTTGTAATTGATAAAATTGTGGGGGATAGATCCTTTAAGATGGGGTGGCATTCCATTTTGAATTATAAGGAAAGCAAATAGATTGTAAAATTAAGAGGATTATTTGCACCGGGTCTCAGTGATAAATTGTAGCTATATTGTTGTTTAGGGGGAAATGAGATCACAGGAAGTTATGTGCCTTTTTTGTATATAAGATACCATTTCTCAGTATGGTTTTATCACTGATGAAGGCTATATGCCGAAACCGGTCTGATACAGAAATTATCAATAAATTATTTGAAGTTGGTGTCCCTTGTGGTGCTGGCCTTTTTGAATGTTTTAATGTTCATAGTTTTACTTTGGTCATTTGCACATGCCGTAATTGCTAGTTCTCTTTGGGTGTGACTTGATATATTTTTATGGTACCTCAAATACTCTATCTCAACTCTTGATTTTTGACCCAGAGAAAAGTTTCTGAGGTACACTGCTAAAAATGTCATTTGGAAGGAGAAAAGGACCAGAGTTAGGTGGGGAAACATGGTGTTACCAACACAGCAAGAGCGGTTTAGCATTCCCAGATCTGTTAGGTTACTACAAGAGAGGATAATTTAGCTGCCATACCTAATCCAGAAACAGCATGATAACCCCACATTGAAATAAAGATATTTACTCAGAATGGAGCCATTCAAGATGCAATGAAAATTAAATGTAGTTGTTAGCATTAAACTCCCACAATAAAAACTTAACAGCTTAGTAAAACATATTACATGGCAAATAATCTGTCTAATTCCAAAATGACGTCACCTTGGAAAATAGAACTGTGGCTACTAGCTTTAGTAAAATGGAAGGAAAGACAATGCAACAATATCCTAGCAGGATGGTACAACAAAAATAATAAATTACTTTATTGGGAGCAACTAAAATTTGAAAAAGCTTGATGGACTGAAAATAAATTTAAGAATTATTCAGGACAGGTCCAAGGGAATGTATAAAAAATGCAACAATATTCACTACATTAAAAAGAAAGAGCAAGGGAGAAAGAGAGATGATTCAAAAGAGGCTACTGAGGCCTGAACTTGTTAATATAATAATAGAAACAAAGGGAATGGAAGTAGGCAATAAAAGGCTAATCAGTAAGTTGCATAAAACTGTTCTGGAAAACATCAAAGAAGAAGCTGGAAATTTTATAATGTTGGCAATCATTTGTAGGAAAGTCCGTTTCAGAGGAGCAATGGCAGGAAATATGTAGCTCACAAAAGAAGCAACTAAGCTCAAGACATTTAGAATTCTTGCATCGAAATGTCTACATTAATAGTTTACACCCCAGAAAAGATGAACAAGTAGCACAACAATATTGCAGGTGTATAACAAGGTATAGGAGAAGCTGGAAACATATATTTTTGTCGTGTCTGAATTTGTTGCAGTTTATTAACGAGCTCTAAGCTTTGATAAGCTATACACTGGGTTATGAGTGGAAGGTTGGTAAAGGGCATTACTTATTGAGTAGAAGTGGTGAAATTCAAGAACTTATATATATATATATATATATATATATATATATATATATATATATATATACTAAAGATCTAATAGAATAGGAACTTACAGTATCCAAAAGTTATAATTCAAAAGTGGAAACAGCTCACACCCACAAGTAAAGAAACTGATAGAAACTGTGACCACATTAAATGATGTGGAGAATAAGAGCAATGACTGGAAGCTAAAAGCTGCACAAAGATGAATGGAGCTTATGGAACTAGTTATTTCGGCAGTATACAGGAAAGAACAATTAATAAAACAACACAAGTATCAATGAGTATTTGATGACACCCTGGAGAGGAAGGGTATCCCAAAACAAAAATAGTCAAAAATATATAAAATAAAGGTAATTTTATGATAACTGCAACAATGGTATAAATATATTTTAAATAGGCATCTTGTTACCTTGTATTTATCCCAAGCATATTGTTTGGTTGAATGAGAATATATGCTTATTTAGCATTGTTGAATAGAAAATTGTAAATCCTGAAAGGATCTTGAATGATTTCTTTATATCTAAGTTCAAAACAACAGGGAAAATCTGTTCTATTGATAAACAACTTGCAACAACAATGTATCATATTAGGGATCTCAGGGTCATGACAAACAAAAACATGATTATTTTTTTAGAAGTTACTCATCTTTATTTGAAAAAGCTTCAGTTTCAATTTTTTAAGACAACTTATGGAATCCACATGCATAGTGCTTTTAACAAATATACCAGTAGCCACCAAATGGTCATATTATCCCACTCTTATGCATTGCTATTTCAGCTTACCAGGCTAGAGCAACCAGAAATAGTATTTACAAATTAACATAAGGCAAATGCCAATCTCATAGTGAGACACATGGAATATAGCACCACATTTTGCTCTACATTAAGAAAGAAAAAAAGGAAACAAACTAGAGAGTGTTCAGATTTTCCCCCAATTTATTATTAATAATAATAATAATAATAATAATAATAACAAGAATAATATGGTACAATATCCATGTTTTAAAGAGCGAATAGGCAAGACAAACTATATTCAGTATGCTGCATTATTTTAGTGTTGATTTAACACTACCATATAAAAATTTAAAATATGAACTTTTAACATCATCAGTTGGTATAAAGTTTAAGAATCATGATAAAGAAACATGTAAGAGAAGTTTCTTAACTTTTGAGGAAAATGTAGCATGTCAATAAAACAACTTATCTCTAACAAGGACTGCACGGCTGTGGGATGTTACCTGTAAGATATAACAGGCCCAAAATTTAAATAATTGTAGGTTAGTATTGGATCAATGATACACTAATATGTTGTATGAGCCCTCCAATATGAGATATATCTTTTATATAATCTCACTTGAGGGTTCTAAAAGTAAATCATGTTGAAAAGAAGGCAAAAACAAGAAAGATCTGAGTTCTGAATTCTAAATACATTTTACACTTCTGAGTCTGACAATGTCAACAGCTCCACGGTGCCTTTAATTAACAAGATGTACAAAATAAATTCCTCTCTTAGTCCATCTTTCATAAGCAAACTGATACCAGAGAAGACGTCAGGTAAAACATAGTTGAAGGACAAGGGAGATAATTTTGATGAAAAACTCTACAAAGTCTGAGAAATAGTTATGCAATTCTCTCCATCAGGAGAAACAGCAATAGAAATATGGCTTCAGTCCAAATAGTGCAACAATGCAACATGCTTCGAAAACTCATGGACCTCAACCATCACATTGTTCACTTTTACAATGTAGTAGTTACTAGAAAATCCTTTTTGAAAACATTGTTTCAATAGTGGTGGTGGCAGCAGCAGTAGACTCAAAAAAAAAAGACCAAAATGGCACGGATCTAAAAATGTCAGTATAGGTTCATGTATTTACAAAAATTGCAGTCAAAATGGCCATTGAATAGCCTAGCCAAAGCAACACAAAAGACTTGTTAGTGTATTAACAGCCTATAAATTTATCAAGGAATAAGCTGTTATGATCAAGGAGATTCAGAAGATCCACAGTTCGTATCCAGGAGATAAATTTGTGATTACCCTCTCAATCATTGAAAGCAGATTTAAATGTGGCTAAGGTATTAAATTATTGGATATGTAAGCAAAGTTTATTCCATATGAAAAGATGCATTTAGTTACATAAATATCATGATATCTGGTCCTATTTATGTGGTGATGAAGATAAATCATCAGTCTATTTGTGGTACCACCAGTTTTGCAGAGGTGCAGGATATCTTGTAGAACATTTCTGTTACAACATTAAAGGGTAAGTAAAGGTCACTGTGCAGAAGTCTTAGAATAGAATAGAATAGAATAGTACTAGGCTAACTGCCCTTGTGAGCCATTTTAAGCCTAGCCAATTATCCCTTGTGAGATTCAAACCCTGCACCTTGTGTTTGTAAGGCAAATACCTTAACCATTAGGCCGCAGGCACAGTGGTGTGATTTTCTTAGTTTAAAAAAAATCTTTATGGACTTTTAAGTTAGGTGGTGTTTACAGAGGCACATGTCAAAGAGGATACTGTATTGAACAATGGGCTTAATAGTTTATAGGTGATTACTAGGCCAACAACCCCAGTGGGCCATTTTAAGCCTGGTCTGGCTTCCCAATGTGGGAATCAAACATTGAACTTTGTGTCAGTAAGGCAAATACCTTAATCATTATGCCAATTCCCAATGTTATGAAGGATGAATACACAGGAGCTATGTCTTCTTTGGATCTAGGGCATATTCCCCTTGAAAATTGATGTTCCTCAAATGTATGACCTAGGTTTAGCCACAAGTTTTGTCCCTGAAGTTTGGTGCCCTGCAGTGGTGATGCCACTCCAAAAGAAAGACCATAGCAGTAACCCTGAGAATTATAGACCTATTGGTCTGAAAATTCTTATCTGCAAAGCCATAGAATATATAGCTAATCCTATAAACTATGATATCAAAAAGTTCATCAAGCTTGACTCCCAGCAGTTTGGCTTTGTCAAGGGAAGATCTTGCCAGATGAATCTGGTTGACTTCTTCAAGAGAGCTGTATTTGGTGTTGACAGTGGTGATGCTGTTCACACAGGGTATCTTCACCATTTGACGCCATTTTAAGTAAGCTCAGTAATTTAAAATAGATTCCTGTATGGTAAGATGAATAGAAAACTGGATAAACAACAGAACTGCACAGTGTGGTGGCACTCAGAAAGTTATGAAGGTAACCAATGGTGTCCCCTGAGGCTCATTGCTGGGGACCCACTTTTTTGGCATCTACGTTTCTGATCTCCAACCCTAAAACCAAGACCTCTAGCTAACTAAGTCTGTAGACATCTGCAAACTGGGAGTTATTCCTAAGTCTTCCTCTGATGTCCTAAATGCAAAAAAAAAATGCAATGTTGTCATATTTGGTAGACAAACCCTCCTCTCTCTCAGCATGCAGCATAGACAACACTCCACTTCAAAATGAAAATGTTAAAAATCTTGGATCATGGGTCAATAATTTCCTCTCTTTTGATCATCATGTGACAACAGTAGTGAGAAAATCCTTCTCCTCAGCACATTCAGATCTCAAGAGATCATTGTTCCCTTGTATGGTGCATTGATTAGGCCAATTATTAAGTACAATGCTCCCTTTGGGATATACCTCACTAGATATATCAAACAACTCGAAAGACCCCAGAAGTTTCTAACTAAGAAGACCACAGGCTTAAAGATCGTGAGCTATCAAGAGAGACTGGAAGCACAGTTCCTTTATTCAATACTTTACTGAATCTTAAGGAGAGGTCTATGTCTTGCCTTCCATATCATTAGAGACCCAGATGTCCTAGATATCTTATATCTCTACAAGTCTAATACTTCCACAAATACCTGAACCAGGGAACCAAATATTCACCAGCAGATAAATGGATGTGGTAGAGAGACAGGTCTATCTTGCAGTGCCTCCTCCACCTCTGGAACAGACTGTCCCTTCTCATTAAGCTGCATGATATACTATCATCCTTGAAATGGGACCTAGGTAATATATGGACAAATTCACCCTGGAAGTGGCTGGCCTAGCCCTTATAGATAAATGGGGGGGGGGGTAGCCTAATGGTGGGTGCTGGCAAAGAGTAAATGGTCACAAGATTCACTTGCCTTGAAATTTATATGAATCCTATGACAGAACAAAGGCAAATGATTTCCTAACTATGATTAATACATTGTAGTCACATGATTACTCATTATCAACGTTGATAACTAGATCTTCAATACCCATGTTGTTTTTTTAGAGGAGTGTCATTAATATGGATAAAAAGGACAGTCCTTTTTCCCTAATAATACTACATTAGATTTTCTAGCACAGAGTTGAGTTTATGGTTATTATATCAGGTGTTAATCTGATTCAGCCTTTGTTGGAATATCAGATAACCAGCAGGGGGTTCACCAATAGTGCACTGGTTGCAGTCATCAAAAAGCATTGTCTCTGATTTCTGTTTTCATACAGAAGTAGATGCCAAAGAAGTGTGGTTCCATAACCACATCCTGTTGGATACCACTTGTGATGTTTTCATTTTTTGTGGAAGAAGCATCACCAGCCCTTCCAGTATGGGAACTGTCAGCAAGCCAATTGGTTATCCATCTTGTGACATAGCTATTAATGTTTAGCTGGGTACGTGTTCATCATAGTATCATAGTAAAACACTAGGCGATCGACCCAAGGGGCCTTTCTAAGCTTATCCACGGTTCACAATAACATTTGATAGATATTAGTTTCCACGGGTTTTGTGGAGGTGTATATACTTAGGCATGGAAGATGAAGCACTTACAAGCTTCCTCTCTCTAACAGTTGATAATACCAGCATGTGGAATTGTGTCAAAGGTTCTTTCCATCTCCAGGGAGGCAGTGTAGACAGACTGAGCTTTGTTTGTAGCTTTAGTAACTTTTATAAAGAAGTTGACTAAGTTGAGAAAACAAGATCTGCCTGTCACTAACCCAGAGAATGAAGATCACCTGTTTTATTGTTTATAAATTCAACTATGATGTGCTCCATAACTTTGCATATGCTGCTAGTGAAGCTTATGCGTCTGTAGTTCCGAGGTCTCAGTTATGTAGTGGCACCACTGTGGCAGTCCTCCAGACATATGACATGTAACCAGTTGAAAAAGATTAGGGCTGCATATGTTCAGGAGGGGGCTGAAGGAAGCCATGCTAAGCACTTATTAGGAAACAGCCTGGGATGTTACTAGAGCCAATGGAACTGGTACTTTTAGTCTTAAACATGCTGTTGGGACCTGCCCTACAGTGTTTTTAGGGAGAGGGGTATGTAAATGAGCAAGGAGAGGGAAAAAGGGGCGAGTGGGTGAGATGAAATTAGCGTTGGACTTGTAAGCTAAGTCATTAGCAATGGTTTCTGGACCCGAGTAAGTTGTACCATTAGATAACAGTTTAGAGCAGCACTCATATTTCTAAGTTTCCTAATATGGTTAGCAAGGAGGAAATGGCAACTTTATTACTGTAGTTAACCATATTTTCTTTAATGGTATAATAGAGATTCTTACTTAGCAAGTTTTTTTTTTTTTTTGTGTGGGAAGACATGCTTTATCTCTTGTTATGCATTTTGTTTAAGTGAGAATTCCACCAAAAGTGTTTGCTTCTGGGTTTCCTATTGCAGTTCTGACAGGGACAGGTGCTTTTATACAGCTGTGCATATGTGCATAGAATTCAGAGACATAGGTATCAGCATTGGTTAAGGAGTCATTATCCACAGAAACCTTTTTTAATTTGTTTGGCTCTACCCCCCTACAATGACCATCAAGTTTCCACTTCAGACACCCAAATGACCCTCCCAAAGATGACAAAGTCCCAAGCATCTACTTAAACTGTTAAGCCTCAGCCTGTTCACATAGTTTGTCCCTGATGCCTGGAGAACTACAACTGCAATTTCTGTACATAATTGTGGCCCCTTTACAGACCCAGATAATTATAGGCCCATCAGCCTCACCAGCCTTATGCACAGTCATGGAACAAATAGGTTCATGGGTTCATACTAGGCTATCTGCCCTGGGGCATTTATAAGCTTAGCCCGATTGTGTTTGGCTTACGCCACCCCTTGATTTGAGTATACTGTGCCCTTTTTAAAGTTTAGTTTACTGTGCCTCTGTCTAATAGTGACACAGAAGTAATCCCTGGGACAAACTTACGATCCCCCATCCACTCATCAAGATTCTTCTTGAAGAGAGTCAGTGAGGTGCTCTGCCTAACATGAATTGGAATTCTATTCCAGAGCAAAGGGAGCCTCTGGGTTATGAATCTGTCCCTCCAGCATGTTCGATTTATTTCTGTGCTGAGGTTCAAGTCCCTCGAGCGCGTGGCTCTAAGGATTTAGATTTACTGAGGTGGAGCATGTCCATTAATTCTGGGTTGGACATAGCTTTATATGTCAGGCATAGATCGCCTCGAAGTAGGCGGTATGCAACTGAGTAGAGCTGGAGTTTTTTTAACCGAGCAGCATATGGCATCTGTTTGAGTCCCTTGATCCTCCTGGTGAGGTACTTTTGGGGTCTTTCTAATTGCTGCAGGTGTCGGGTAAGGTACATCCATCCCAAAGGGGGCATTGTATTATATGATGAGCCTGATGAGAGATGAATAAAGGGGCACGATTACCTCTCTTGATCTAGATGTGAATCCTTTCATGATGAGGTGGGCTATGTAGAAGGTCTTTCTAACCACTTTGGCAATGTGGTTGTCAAAGGAGAGATTGCTATCAACTTGGGTCCCTAGATCCCTAATTACTTTCTCTGTACTTAATGGGTTACCACCTATGTGGTAATTTGTGGGCACATTGTTTTTGCCAAAGGGTATGACTATACACTTTTTGGCATTTAGCTTTAGACCATGGCTCTGGCACCAGTTATCCATCTCTGTGAGACCTTTTTGAAGGATGTTTGTGTCAGCTGGAGAGTCAGTTATGGTGCCCAGTTTGCAGTCATCTGCGAACTTGGTGAGCCATAGCCCTCCCACGTTGGCCTGTACCTCAGAAAAGTAAATACACAACAAGAGAAGTCTCAGGACAGAACCTTGTGGGATGCCACTTGTGACCGGTTTAGAGTCTGACATGGCTCCAGCAACTCTGACTCTGTGGGTTCTGTCTTTGAGCCAGTTTGCGACCCATCTTGTGACATAGGGGTTTATATTTAGGCTGGATAGCTTATCTATGATGCCCGAGTGGGGTATTGTGTCAAATGCCTTTGCGAGGTCCAGATAGGCTGTGTGGACTACCTTCCCTTCATCTATGGCCTTGGTGACTGTTTCAAAGAAGTCGACCAGGTTCAAAAGGCAGGATCTGCCCTTGATGAAGCCAAATTGGGTAGGATCTAGTGTCTGTAGGTCCCCAATGTCTTTGTTTATAAGTTCCATGATGATCCTCTCCATAGCCTTGCAGACTAGGCTAGTCAGGCTTATGGGGCGATAGTTTCCAGGGTCCGCAGAGGCGCCACTTTTGTGGAGTGGGACCACTGTTGCTGTATGCCATTCTTTGGGCACATATCCTGTAGTGAGGCTGAGATTGTACAGCAGTTTTACTTGAGGGATTAGTTCTTTTTGGAGTTCATGTAGGACGCAACCCGGGATGCCATCTGGTCCCATGGAAGCAGTGTTTTTTGCTTTGGAGAGGGCAGCCTTCACCTGAGCATCAGAGATGTTTGGGAGGCTGCACTCTGCCAGGATAGATACTTGCTCTTTTGAGGGGGGGGGGGGAGAAGTTTGCACTGAACCTGTCTGCCAGGATATTGGCGATGTCTGTGGGTTCAGTGTATTTTTTGTCGTTTAGAATCAACTCAGAACAAGTCTGGGAGTTGCATCCCAGGTTCCTAACATAACTGAAAAAAGCCTTATGATTGTCTTTAGTGTCCTGTGCAATTTTTCTCTTGAAGCTGGCTCATAGCATAACTCATTTATGCAGACATAGGCAGCTTAACCAATCTAGACCCTGCTTAGTTTGGTTTTCTGAAGGGCAGTTTCTGTCTATTGAAAGTAGAGAACTTGTTTGAAAAGGTTACAAAGGCTGTGGTCAGTAGTCACTCTGTGCATGCTGCTTATCTTGACCTGACCAAGGCTTTTGACACTATTCCCCATAATGTTATTACTGAAAAGTTAGACAAACCTAATGTAAACCCCTACCTTGCCCTCTAAACTGCTTATCCATCAGATCCCAAATAATAAAAGTTGCTGGTACCCTCTCTGAATGTAAAACTGTAACTATTGGAGTATTGCAGAGTTCAGTGCTGAACACACCATTATTTGACATTTACTTTGCAGACATCCAAGCCAATATCCATGAAGTGTGGTTGGCCAAGTCTGGTGATGACTGCAAGCTGGGCACTGTTATCTAGTCATCCACTTATTCTAAATTGATTCAATAAGAGCTGGAATATGCATATGCTTGGTGTGCTGAAAATGTTTCAAGATAAATGAAAAAAGTGCAGCATAGTAGCATTCAGCAAAAAAAAAAAAAGTTGTCCCCCACCTCAAAAGTTATAAATGGTATTCCTTGTCAAACAGATATGGTTATAACAGAAGCAGGTATTTTTGTGGACAATTCTCACTCTCTCTCTCTCATATGATCATCATGTTTCCACCAGAGTCAGTAAATCCTTCTATCTAGCCTAGTGTGAATTTTCAAGGAAATATTTTCAAGGTCCAAAGAAGTCCTCCTACTACTGTTCTCTTCCCTTATCAGATCCATCATCGAATACATTGCCCCCCCCCCCTCCCTTTGGTATGTACAAATCCAAACATATTACTCAACATGGAAAGCCTCAATGATTTTTAACCAAAAAATAAATAAATAAAGGCCTTACCTCCTTAAACTATCCTTATAGATTGGCACAACTCTCTTCATACTCAGTAGCTTACTGGCTACTCCAAAGTGACCTGTGTCTTACTTTTTTAAACCATGAAAGATATAATCCTATTTGAACTCCTCTTTCTTCACAAAACCAGTGTCTCTACAATTACTAGTACTAGGGACCTAAGTATACACAAACAAATACAGAAGATTTGCTGATTCAGTCTGTTTGATAAATTATCACTACAGGCCAAGCAAAGTACTACTTTGTCTGCCTTTAAGGTTCATCATATTGATTGGATGGGTATGAGTAAATTTATAACAGGGTTATCATGGGCAGCCTTGCTTTTTGGGAAATGGCACTATTAAGTAATTGTGAAGGTGGCAAGAACTTTTCAGTGTGTCTACTTAAAGGTGTATGTGGCTAGGTCTCTTATGGTCCCTATGATTGCTTGCTTAGTATTGTTCTTATGTTCCTATGTTCCCCCAGCCCATTCCTTCCCCCAAGTGAGTTTTGGGTGCAGATAGTGGTGCCGTTATTCACTGAGAAAATAGCGATTCTTTTTATTTATAGACATAATTCACACACCACAGCAGCGATGTGAGCTTCACAATTGTTGCCCATCAGAGACTGAAAGTGACCACTACTGCAGAATAAGTTCCTGTATTTGGACAGGGAGCTTCACAAGGTCCACTGCTGCCACTAATGCAGTGGATGAATGCTACCACCCAGCCCCATGATGGGCAAATTGGGACTAGTCACTCATTCCCATTCTATCCTTTGGTCTCTGCAGCACATGTACCACTCACTGAACACAGGTTGTCTCATTGTCAGGAGGTATGTTTAAACTTCCTTAAGTCATCAATAGATGATAAAAGTGGGGAGAAGAACAATTTTGTCTAGAGAGTTTATCCAACAGATTGAATCAGGAACCTCTGTTCAGCAAATCTTCTGTATTTGTTGGTGTATACTTAGGTCTCTAGTACTAGTAATTGTAGAGACACTGGTTTTGTGAAGAAAGAGGATTTCATATAGGATTATATCTTTCATGGTTTAAAAAAGTAAGACACAAGTCACTTTGGAGTAGCCAAACGTTTGGGTTTTTATGAAACTGGGAAAGGGAATTCTGCACCAAATGGCTGGTAAAAGCCCTTATAAGAGATCAAAATCTGATGCAAGTATCTCCAGGAAGATGGAACCAGCCACAGAGCAGAGTAAAAGTGGATCTGCTCTTTCGTCCACTCAAGTATCTAGACTTACGTGGAACAGACAAAAAGATTACCAGTAGTCCTTTGGAAAATAAGACTGTGAAATCAAGAAGAGCAGAAAGAATTCCACTGGTAGACAGTAAAAAATGGGCAGAAAAAAAATCAGACTGGGTAAATCAAAAGTTACCTCCCGAGTTGCAGACAGTGTTGTACAGAGACCAAGCCATAATGGAGAAAATGGTCAGGTAGTTGAACCAGAAGTGCAAGAGAGAGTTTCTGTCCAGATGGATAATAGCATCTTTGTTGATGAAAACAAGCAACCAGCCTATACCTGTTGAGAAATTATTTGGTAATGTGGGACTCATGCTGGATTGTCCTCCACTCCCAGTGTTCCCTCATCCAAAGAACAGAAGAGAATATCGCAGATTACACTTTAGAGCAAAAGAAGAAGATGATTTAAATGCAGATGAACCATAGAGTACTAAGGAGTACAACAGGAGTCCTTATCACAAGACTGGTGAAGCTGACAGAAGTCTGAAGTGAAGTTGTACACATATGACAGACTAGTACATCGTGGACAGACAATCCCTCTGTCAGTGAAAAAAAATCATATTTAACTTGTTCATGAAATACTGTAATGGAATTACTACCTCTTCTGGGGTCTGGGTGGGTGAGTGTATGTGTTTCTGTATCCGTGCAAATTTGTTCAAAGTGACTGTGCTTAACCTGTGAGAGATAAACTATGAAAAATGCTTTATATTATAGCATAATCACACTGCGATGGATGAATTTTCATGTACTGTTATAAAGTTCATTTTAGAATGTTGTTTCATAGCACCTAATTTTTCTTGTTGCTAATCTTAAAATATCCTCCAGTTAAGCACCCGTACTCAAATTAACACCCACTTACCACCCACTATGTCAGTTAATGAGCTAAGGCTACCAAAGGATACAAGTGTGATAGATGTGCATTTTTTTCATCTTTTCTCTTCCACTGGCATCTAACCACCTACAGATATACAGATGCACATTTCTTTTGAGCAAAAAGAAGGTATGGCCTTGTATAAAGTTCTGTGCTCTGTTGGGTGGTACTTGGTTGTGGGAGTAGAAAGCGATAGTTTTATTTACTTCATCAGCAGTGTCCATGACACCGCACTGAAACCCCCAATAGCTGATATGTCTAGTCCGTATTCCTCCAGCAGCATCATGGTGAAATGCAGCTGTGTTAATGCTCTTTTGCACTATATACAGGCTGTTGTCTGTGACACTCATTAAAAATCTACCTTGTGGGCACAGGAGGATAACTTTCTTGGGTGGCGTAAACCCGGGAACCTTGTTGGCTAGGCTTACGTAGGCCCTTGGGCCAATAGCCTAGTACCTACCTATGAACCTATGAACCTATTAACAAAGTTTATGAAACACTGTGCATAGTTATTATTGGTTGTATAGAACTTCCAGTAAACAACTGTGTTGTTGAAGTCATCTAAAAGTAGCATATTGATTTAAAATGAATAATCTCCAACTGATTTAGTTGTATTTCATAGTCAGCAGGGAACATAAGCGGAAATCTTTAATTTATGATAACATGATGGCTGGTTTTAAGTTGATGTCATGAGAGATCTGGCATGAGATGATGGGATCATAGGTAACTACAAATATGCCCCCACAACTCCCATAGAGGCTATAAGTATGGTAAGCAGTGAAACCACGTACAGACAGAACAGTATTGAAACAATGAAACTTAATTAAAATTAATGAAAATTAATTTGAAATGTACTTGATGATAGAGTCATAAATAAGTAGGACATTACCATGTGTGGCTGCAGGCTTTGATGACCATTTGAGTCAATACATGCAGCCATGGCAACTCTTCTTGGAAGGAAGTGCAGAAGCCGCAGACATAGGGGCAGTTTTAGAAATGTGTGTGGAGGTGGCTGAGGTTTGTTACTATGGCATCTAGGAGGCTTAGGTAGAGATTATCACCTGAGCATAGTTTTATTGTTGGATAGAAATGCACTGTGCCCATGTGCTTTTAAAATGACACATGTACATAGTAAAGATTTCCATCCAGCTTGAATAAATATCTCTCATTTCTGACAAATGGAGGTGGTGTTACAGAAAAGTAAGAAATTGGCAGTTAATATGAGGCAGTTACTATACTAGCTCAAAGTTCCAAGTTCCAGAGTACTGTCCACGGAAGGAGCTAGAGCAGACTGTCGTTCCATGGTGACATTGAAGGTTGGGTGGATAAGTATTATTTACATGAATTGTGTGAGATAGAGGTGCATTAGAAGGAATGGGCAGGAATGTAGGATTGCATTCTGACATGAAAGCTAGGGAGAAGGAGAAATATGTGGGAGTGATACAGCATGTTAGCTAGGGTATTCACACAGCAAAGCACATTCAGGCTAATGGAACTTTATACTGCGAACCACACACAGGCTTAAATTGTATGCCACACAAACTAACACTAACTGATCTTGGTAACCTGTAGCAAATTTAGGCAAGGAGGTTACAATGCATTAATTATAGCTGATGCTACTTTCCAAAACCAACAAACTATTTACAGCAGGAGATGACAATACCAAAAAAATTGCCACTACAGTTGGGTACAGTGGTTTATTTATTTATTTATCTAGCCATTTTTTTCAGTTATTTATTTATTTATGTTTATTCAGGTAGCACACTGATCAGAAATTAAATTGTAGGTACAGCCCAGGAAAATAAATTTACAACTATACTGATAATTGTAAACATATTATAGCAAAATGTCAGAGAATAAATAGTGTAGCCAAAGGAATTAGAGCAAAGCAAGTCAAATATGCACCATAGTGTAACCTATATGTTATATACAGCATGTACAAGTCTGGCATTGAACATAAAAAGAGGAAATGGTTAAACAGATACTGAAAAGGAGGTAGAGAAAGGTGTTAGAGGTTAGGTGATGTGGCCTACGGGATAGCACCTACACTGAGATTTGTACACAGAATTTAGAGTAGGATGACAGATCCTTTGAGTATGAGGGAAGGGATTCCCAGACTTTTGCTCCAAGAACTGAAAAAAAATGGTTGGTAAAGTAAAATTTGGTTTGAAGTGTCTGCAGAGTTAGCATTGTTTGGGAGGACATTCTAAGGTTGTAGTGAGTGGTGCCTGTAGTGACATTTTCTGAGTAGTATGAAGGATTATGAAGATAAGTTAGTCTAACAGAAGGTCAGCTCTGTGTTTTGGGAACACAGTTGGCTTTGGAGAGAGTGACACACTGGTGTTCATGTGAGGAGGAATTTGTAATAAAACAACACATTTTGTTTCAGATCGTTTGCAGACTGGATGTTTTTACTCAAGTCTGCAACCATGATGAGTAGCCCATGTTTGAATAGAGTTAGAATGACTCATTTGCTTATGGCTATTCTAGCTGAAGCAAGAAGAAAGAAAGGGAGAGATTTTCCTGGTCCAGAAGAGAAGACTGCTGATTTTGTCCCATTTTATTTTTCTACATAGGTCTGGAAATTGAAGCATTGGTCTAGCTAGCCAGATCCCAAGATATATGAAGGAGGTTGTTGTTTCTGTCGTATTACTGTGTCCTTGATGTTGAGAAAATTTGTGGATTTTGCCAGTTTCAGAGGTATGGCAAAGAGCATAATTTTAGTTTTTTGAGGGTTAATTAGTACCTTATGTTTCATTAGCCATAAGTTAAGGGAGTGCAGGTCAGTTTTGAGCTAGATTTGAACTGCAGAGTAAGTGGGTTTACTTCTGAATATAACTGTATTATTTGTATAAAGAGTCAGAGGTATGCGTGTGTAAGGTCACTTGGCATCTTGTCAATAAAGATAGAGAAAAGCAAGCAATTAATTTATTTAAACTTTGTTAAATAGGTAAATGAACTGGTCAAAGATCATTTTCAGATATAGCCTGAGTTCAGAGTCAGTCAACAAGCAAACAGAAAAGGAATATGATTCTCCAAAAAGCACATATATAAAAAAATCATACAAAACCTCACAATTATCCAAAAAGTATGTACAGAAAATTCACAACTATACAACAGAGCTACAAGCAAACAGGATTTCAAGCAGAACTTACAATTAAAAGCAAAGATATCTGTAGATACATTATGACAATTAACACATTGTTCTGCGGTGGTGGTGCTGCGGTAGCATTGTCGCCTCACAGTCAGACGCTGTCCAGTTCGATTCCCAGCTAGAGCGTCTTCTGCGTGGAGACATGCGTGAATGGGCGTACCTTCGTTGAAGGTTGTGCATCAGGGCTGGCAACTCGGCACGTAAAAATCAACTACCAATCATTAGTGGACCAGAATTCCGCTGTGGCGACCATTAACTGGAAAAAGATGAAAGACACAACAACAACAAGAAAAATAACACATTGGTTCAAATAGTATGTTTCGGTGTTCACACTGATATGGGAAACTCTAATTTCTTAGTGTTGTGATATTAACTACAGTGATTCACCGACTGCTTTCAGAGAATGGCTGGTATGTGCTTATTTACAATATTTACAACAAATAAATTCTTGAAGCAGACACAGTCCATGTATGAACTGTATATTCCCTAGATAGGGTGGGTGGAAAGTAATAGCCGAATTAGCCAGGTTCATTAAAACACTGTGTAATCTCAATGAGATGTGCTTTCAAAGACATTTTGAATGAAAGTAGGTTAAGTGAAAACTAACTTAGACAAGCAGTAATAACCAGAACCACTAATACTGGAACCACCACATGTAATCTATAAGACAAAGCAAGTGAAACAAGCAAGCACTGGTAATATACAAATAATACAATGGCATTGTAACTGTACTTGATGGGGACAATGCATTCCATAAAATAGTGACCATAATGAGATGGATGTTAATTAATATTTTAGAGCAGGAATGCATAAATAAAATTTCACAGGCTTCCCTTACTCCTGGAATCAAATATGATGAGGTGGAAGCCATGTGCAAGTCCTGATACTCTTCCTGTGACCTTTTATGGACCTATCAGGCAATGAGTGCCAGAATCTTTCAGTGACAAAAACGTGCAGTTTAGAAGACTATAGGCAATGATATTCCCACCTGTGCAGAATGAAGTAATGCCTAGGTAGAACTGATTTGTCTTTAGGGGGGCAACAAAGCTACCAGTAATCAAGTATTTTGTAAGTGTGCTGGTAAGTATTAGGCTAGCTACCCTTGCAGGCAATTTAAGCCTGGTCAGATTCCCTTTTTGTGCATAAATTAACCTCTCTCATTTGGTTAAAGATTGGCCTTATGCATCCCATTGTCAATGTGATGTCCCTCATCTGGGCCAGTGATCAAGGAGCCTCAATCCCCACCACTGATACTAGTGGGGAACATTCACTGTGAGAAATACAGAGGCATACAGTATGTTCAGATGCAGCTCCCTGCACCAAGTACAATTTACTTAAGAGCACACAGGGAATGCACACTCCAGTCTTGGGGCTGGACTTTCTCTCCAGGTCCCAAATAAAGCTCCCCACTGATCACTATAGAGCTGAGTCCTTAGCCAGGTGTTCCAAGCCAAGTTCTCCACCACCCTCTCTGTGAACTCAGTGCTCTCAGTGTCCCTGCTCAAAGTAGATGTCACACACACTCTCCTTAAGATTTGATTTTCACACACACACACACACACACACACACACACACACACACACACACACACACACACACACACACACACACACACACACACACCCCTGGGAAAGACTGGCAGAGCTTACCTGCTCTTCCACCTCCACCTAGACTATAAGGTATATTTACTGCCTGAACACCTGAAGCCAGCTACTTTAAGGCTCTTATCAAGGTACCCAATTACACTTAGTAAAATTAATACTTATACAAATGGTAGTGTTTAACCAGGTAGCAAGACTTTCAGGAACTTGGAGCCACAGTGCCACTAAATAAATGCAAGTACATCCAAATGTTAAATAGTTTCTAAAAGACCAGCCACAATGAAAGGCTTAGGTATATTTAATAATAAATAATAAACATAAAAATACTGAAAATCTATTCACAATAAACATCAGGGTTTCAATCACAGGAAATATTAAAAAAACACAGATGGAAAGATTCAGATACAGTAAAAACAACATTAAGCTAATTTCACTATATTTTTTTAACTGACTGAAAAATTACTGTTCCCTAGCTACTTGCTAAAGCAAGGCAAGATGAAAATGGATGAGTGTCTTGTCAGGCCCAAAAACAGAGTGCAATCCTCACATCTCTCACTAGTATCCAAATACAATTTCAGTGTTGGCTTCACAATGACATCACATCTGGTCACCTGACTCTGTGGTTCCCCCATACTCTCTCACTAGAAACTGAGCCAGGATCTGGTAGTTATGTGTCACAATACACACGTAGAACTTTAGCTAAGGTTTGTTGCAGCATCTGAAAACTGCAAACAATTCCAACAGTTTCACCCTTCCTGCACAAACTAACAATCCATTCACTGGCACCCCAGGGTAGCAATTAGTTCACCACTAAGGACAACAGAACAGGATCTCAGCCCAGGCTTTTCACAGACATTGTGTTTCTGCCTGCATTCAGACTTGTGAGATGAAATATTTATGGCCTAAGCAAAGTTATTTCAGTTCTGGCTATTTTTCTTAAGGTAAGAGCTAAGCTGAGCTTAACCCCTTCCCTTCCCGTATTCTCTGTTAATATATATATATATATATATATATATATATATATATATATATATATATATATATATATCATCAGTTACAATACAGTCTGACATACGTGTATATTTCTTTTCTTACATTTTAACACAAGCATCTCTACAAATCAGTTTGATGTTCAAATGACATAATTATTTACAAAACTCCACCTAGCTATGCTGGCATATGTTACACATGCACTGCCCTACTCCTCTAGCATAGCTGGCACTACCTTACATCATCACATCTCTCCCCCCTTTGAAGACTCAAGCTAGTTTCTCAAGTGACCCTGGAGGAGAGTTGTTTGACAGAAATATGCCTGTCTGGGAACACGTTAACCCATACCCTGTCTTGACAGCCCATCTGCACTGGCATTGCTGACCCCACTATGGTGTTGCACTGTCATGTCATATGCCTTCAACCCTAGGCTCCACCTTAATAACTTGGCATTTTGTTGGCTGGTTCAATGTAGCCATGTTAAGGGATTGTGGTCTGTAACCACAGTGAATTTCCTTCCATACAGACAGGGCTGAAATTTTTGCAGTGCCTATACTATGGCTAGACATTCTTTTTCTACAGCTGCATAACATTCCTCTCTGGGTTGGAGTCTACAGCTGTGATATACAATAGGGTGCTCTTCTCCCTCTGAGGAAACTTGGCTGAGTACAGCCTCCACCCCATGGTATGAAGTATCCCCTGCACAACAAATTATTTGCTGTAATCTGGATTGGCTAGCACAAGGGGTCCTCCAAAAGCCCCTTTAAGCTTTTGGAAAGGCTGCTCACAGGCTGGAGTCCACAAAACCTTATCTAGTCTGTTTTTCCTCATCAGGTCTGTGAGGGGAGCAGCTATTGTACTAAAATTAGGAACAGACTTTCTATAGTAGCCCGCTGTCCCCAAGAATGTCTTCAACTGTTTTTTGGTAACAGGGGCAGGCCATGCCTGACTAGTTTCCACTTTGGCAGGTTCTGGCCTGATCTTACCACACCCCACCCTATATTCCAGGCCTGACACCTCTGACATACCCACCTGACACCTACTGGGCTTAATGGTCAACCCTGCCTTTTGCAGTCTGCCCAGGACCTCCCAGACATGTTGAAGGTGCTTTTGACAGGAATGGTTGTAGATGGCAATATCTCCTGATATGGAATAGCATAATCGTCTGTTCCTCTTAAGATATGATATACCAGCCTCTGGAAGGTTGGTGGGGCATTTTTCATCCCAAAGGGTATCTTCATGAACTTGTAGAAACTGAAAGGAATCACAAAGGCTGACCTCTCTCTAGCAGTGGGAGTCAAGGGCACCTGCCATTAGCCCTTGCCCAGATCAATAGTGGTCAAATATTTTGCTTCACCAAGCTTCTGCAAGGCTTCATCTATCCTAGGAATGGGGTAAGCATCTGACTGTGTGTGGCTGTTTAGTTTTCTGTAATCCACACTGAACCTGCTGCTGCCATCCTTCTTTGTTACCTGCAACACTGGGGTGACCCAGGGACTGCTGGACTCCTGGATTACTCCCAGTTTCAATATTTCCTGTATCTCCTCCCTCAGAGCCTGTATAACTCACTCAGGCACCCTGTAAGGGGCCTGCTTGATAGGTCTTTGGGGTCCTGTATCCACATGGTGCTACACCAGGTTGGTGCACCCAGGTTTTCCAGTGAACATTTCCCCAAACTCCTGCAACACTGCATGGATTTCTCAAACTTGGGTAGGGGATAGCCACTAGGACATTGCTAACCCTTCCACTGAGGTGTGAGTTCAAGCCTCACTGAGGAGATCAGTCACCAGATCCCCCTCAGAATCCTCCTGCTACCCACTGCAAATATTCACCACAAGGGCCTCCCTATCATGGTAAGGCTTCATCATGTTAACATGGTAAAGTCTGTGCCCCTGCCTAGCAGTTTTACCATGTAGTTAACATCACTGACCATCCTTACCACTTTGAAGGGTCCTTCCCAAGCTGCCTGCAACTTATGTGAATGACAGGAATGAGCAATATAAACTGCTGTTTCACAGCATACTTTCTGGCTCGAGCCTTCCTGTCATACCAGATCTTTTTCTGCTGTTGGACTACTGCCAAGTTCTCCTGGGCCAAGCCCATGAGCTCCTTAAGCCTTGTCCTGAGATTTAGGACATATGCCACAACAGACTCCTTGTGGTATTTACACTCACCCTCCCACTCATCATGAATCAAATCCAAGCGCCTCCTCACACTATGCCCATACTGCAGCTCAAAGGATGAAAAACCTGTGGATTCCTGGGGTAGCTCTTTGTAGGCAAACAGCAGATGGGGGCAAATATTTGTCCCACTCTCTCTTAAACTGGTTTGCAAATGCCCTTAGCATGGTCTTCAGTGTAGAGTTTAATTTCTCCACAAGACCATTAGTCTGGGGGTGGTACAGAGTAGCCTTTAGATGCTTCACCCCCACAGCACTCCCACAGAGAAGCCAGCAGGTCTATCATGATATTGGCACCTCAGTCAGTCAGTATTTCTGTCGGGAAACCTACCCTGCTGAAAATATCTAACAAAGAATTTGCCACCTTCTCTGCCTCAATGAAGGATAGAGCCTCTGCCTCAGGGAATCTAGTAGCATAATCTACTACCACCAGTATATATTTCTTCCCTGTGGAACTTGGGATACTCAGAGGCCCCACAATATCCATAGTTACCCTCTGAAACAGCTCCTTAATCATGGGCAAAGGCATCAAAGGAGCTTTTTTTTTTTTTACAAGAAACATCATTATTAAATTATCATGTGTGACACAGACAATCTTACATTTATATAAATGAAAATAAATCATAGCAGCAGAATCTCAGTTGCAAACATTATACCTTACAAACCATGCCAACACAACTGTAGCTGCAAATATTATACATCACTTTAATATATCCAGTCATTGTCAGTCAACCTTGTCTTCCTGCCTTGCCTACTTTTTGGCACTGCTCACAGGTTCTGCAGTATATGTTACATCCCTTGCAATCCCATGCCAATAAAAGTTCTGCATAATACATCTCTTGTTATGCTTTATGCCCATACGACCTGCAAAAGGAATGCCACTGGCTAAGGCCAGAAGTGCTAGACAGTAGGCTCTGTGCAATACCAACTGCTGTATTACTTCACTTTCTAGCCCTCCCTCAGGGGTCCGCTCTCCGTACAGTAACCCTTTGTTCCAGTATGCAGACTCCCATTTTCCTTGAGAATCAGGTGCCTTCTTAACCTCGTCCCTCAAACCTCATAATGTAGGGTCCAACAGCTGAGCCTGTCTCTCCTCTACCTTTGTGAGCCTTCCCAGCTCTCCTTCGATAGGAATTCTGGTACCTTCTGATAGCTGTGCCTCACTGTCTGCCTGTATGTCACCACTCACTTCTGCCCTTGCACTCACCCTGTCCAAGGGAACATCCATACTTATCAGCAGCTGTGGCTCACCTTCAGGCTCATTGCTACAGGATAGTTCCTTCCCTGAAATAGCCACATTGCCAGCCCAGGCTTCAGGTGTGGGGTCTGTCTGGGTCTTCCACAGGCTACCAGGCCCACATGCCTGTCTCCAAGCCTAACTCCATCTAACTGCATGCACACAGGGTACTGCATTATCAAAATCATTCCCTATCAAGACATCTGCAGGGATATCCTCAAACACACATACTTGCTTGTTTCCTTTTCCACCCTCCCAGTCAAAGTGAACTCTGGCCAAAAGTATTTGGAATGGGGTTCCTCCTAATGCTCTGACTGGAGTGGACTGCCCAAGCAACTACTGCTCCTCTTTAACCACTACAGGCTTTACAATGGTTATGTCAGAGGCTGTTAATCTCATGGCAGTGGCCTATTTTCCACCCACTAAGATAGGATACAAAGTCCGGTGATAGTTTGGTACCCCTGTTGTCTCCAGATATCTTCCACCACCATACTGTTATTCCCACTTGCTGGCTCCCTCAACATTTGTTCCCCACCTTGCTTCAGTGGACATTTGCATGCTACATGGCCCCTCTGGTTACATTTAAAATATGTAAACCCTGATCCTGGCTGTGTACCTGAACTAGTGGCTTCAACTTTTACTGTTGGACTCTGTTGGGGTGGTTTAGGCTGCCCCCTCCCCCCCATGGGCTCCTTAAATCCATGTGCAGCACTGAGTATCCACTTCTTGTGTGGTAGTTTCCTGCTTGCCAAGTGGAGATTCCCTTTTCTCCCCAACTCATCTGCAGAGTTACACTCCCAGTCTGCCAGCCAGATTCTCATGTCCTCAGGCTAAGTGCTAAGGTCTGGTTCCCTCACCAAATGGTCTGTCAGCCTTTCAAAAGTGGTGACCTGACACCCACTCATGAAAATAAGTGCTTAGCTCAGCAATATAATCACATACACTTTCATCTGCCTTGCATCTATACTCATGATTTTTTTTCTGTAAGCTTCAGGTGTTAACATAAAACATTCCAATAAACTTTGTTTAACCTTGGCATAATTTAAACAATCAGTATCAGATAATTTAGAAACAGCAGCTACAATGTTACCATGGAGTAAGGGGGTCAGGAACCGTACCAAGAGCCCTTGGTCAACATCATACTGTTTGCATACTCTTTCAAATATATGAATAAAACTATCAAAATTATCACCTTCTGTATACTGTGGAAGAAATTTAC
The DNA here is from genome assembly GCF_019279795.1 of Protopterus annectens. Lineage (NCBI taxonomy): Eukaryota > Metazoa > Chordata > Ceratodontiformes > Protopteridae > Protopterus > Protopterus annectens. The sequence goes on along the minus strand of NC_056741.1, from coordinate 610,485,000 downwards.
TGACCTTTGTTGCTTCTGGGTTTCGATTATTCTGCCTGTCGAAGATTCAGCATATCCCTCTCATGTTGACGCTGCTTCTCATTTTCTTTGACCTTCAAACTCCTCAGTCACTCTCTCTGCTGAATCTAATTCCATGTTTTCCCTCCAGTCCAAGTCTATTTAACTCCAAATGGGTTTTTAAGTCCTCTGAGGAAAAAGTGGACTGACCTGTTTCTGAGGGCTGCACATCCCCATCACTAGACTGGTTGTCTTCTTGGTTGCTGGTCTGTGTTACACTTGTAACTAAGGCTGAAATCATTTCTTCTTTAGTCAGGTTGGCATGCACCAGTCCCTTGGATTTGCACACCTTAGCCAACTGGTTCACTGACAGCTTGCCATAATCCTCTGCTGACACCTTTCCCTGATTTCACTGAGTAAACTAAACTAAACAAAATAAATAAAACTGTTGTGAAAAATGAAACCTCTGTATATTTACTGTGTGACTTCTGAGACTACAAACACCTTTAATAACAACTGCTTACAGGCTACAGAAGTTCTATTAAAATCCCACCACTGCCACCAATATGTGACATTCCTCCTCTGGGTCAGTGATCAAGGAGTCTCAGTCCTCACCACTGACACTAGTGGGGAATATTCACTGTAAGAAAAATAGACACACACACTATTTTCAGATGCAGCTCTCTGCACCAAGTACAAATTCCCTTAAGAGCACACAGGGAAAGCACATTCCAGCCCTGGGGCTGGGCTTTCTCTCCAGGCCCAAAATAAGGCTCCCTACTGACCAATATAGAGCTGGGTCCTTAGCCGGGTGTTCCAATTCAAGTTCTCCACCACCCTCTCTGTGAAATCAATGCTCATAGTGTCCCTGTTCAAAGTAGCTGTCACACACACTCTCCCTTTGAGATTTAATTTTTACACACACACACACACACACACACACACACACACACACACACACACACACACACACACACACACACACACACACACACACAATCAAAAAGTGCTTCAACAAAATATTAGTTTAAAGGTGTGCACACTTATGCAACCAGCTTATTGAACATTTTTTTTTTTATATTTTTCCCCTAACAGATTTGTTTGTTTTCAATTGAATTGTACAGGTTATAGGTCAAATTAAAGGTTCATAGGTTCATAGGTTCATAGGTGTGTACTAGGCTAATGGCCCTGGAGCCTTTACAAGCCTCACCCATAGGATTACCCTGGCATCGTGCCACCCGACCTTAGTTCCCTGTTCCTCTGTCAAGTAAAGCCACTGGATCCCTGGGGTGAATTTTCTATTTCCCATCCACTCATCAAGATTTCTCTTTAAGACGGCCAGTGAGGTGCTCTGACATGTATGGGAAGTCTATTCCATAGCATGGGTAGTCTTTGGGTTATGAACCTGTCCCTCCAGCATGTTCTGTTGATTGTGGTAATGAGGTTGAGGTCTCTGCAGTGTGTGGTGTGGAGGGATTGGGATTTCTTTAAATGAAGCTTTTCTAACAGAGCTAGATCAGACATGGCTTTGTAAGTCAAGCAGAGATCACCTCTAAGTAGGTGATATGAGACAGAGAATAGTTGGAGTTTTTTTTAGTCTGTCCATATAGGACAAATGTTTAAGGGCTAGGATCCTCTTTGTGAGGTACTTTTGCTGCCTCTCCAGTTGTTGCAGATGTTTAGTGAGGTACATGCCAAATGAGGCATCATACTCAATGACTGGCCTAATGAGGGAAGAGTAGAGGGAGACAATGATCTCTTTCTTCCTGGATGCAAAACCCTTAGTAATGAGATGTGCCACATAGAAGGACTTTCTGACCAAAGTGGCAATGTGGTGGTCAAAAGAGAGGTTGCTGTCAACCTGTGTTCCCAGATCTCTTATAATGCCTTCTGTGTTCAGTGGACTACCATCGATGTGGTAATTCATGGGAACTGGGTTTTTCCCCAAAGGGGATGACGACACATTTTTTTGGCATTGAACTTAAAGCCATGGTTCTGACACCTGTCGTTGGTCTCAGTGAGGCCTTTCTGTAGGATGTCAACATCACTCAGGGAGTTAATAATAGCTCCCAACTTGCAATCGTCTGTGAACTTTGTCAGCCACAGTCCCTTGATGTTGGCCTGGACTTCAGAAAAGTAGATACCAAACAGGAGCAGACCCAGGACTGAACCCTGTGGGACTCCACTCGTGACTGGTCAGCAGTCTGACTTGCAGTCAGCTACTTTCACACTGTGGGTTCTACCTGTGAGCCAGTTTGCAACCCACCTAGTGATATAGGGGTTGATGCCTAGCGTAGTGAGTTTTTCTATGATTCCTGAGTGGGGAATGGTATCAAAGGCCTTGGCCAGATCAAGATAGGCTGTGTGAACCACCTTACCTTCATCTACAGCTCTGGTGACTGCCTCAAAGAAGTTGATCAAGTTGAGCAAGCATGATCTACCCTTCACAAAACTAAACTGTGTGGGATCCAGAGGTTTGAGATTCCCTATATCCTTATTTACTAGGTCCTTGATGATGCATTGCATGGCTTTACATATCAGACTCATCAGGCTAATGGGATGATAGTTCCCAGGGTCTGTAGTCACTCCTCCTTTGTGGAGAGGGATGACTGTACCAGTGCACCATTCGGTAGGGACAAAGCCTGAGGTGAGGCTGTGATTGAACAGGGCCCACTGAGGCTGTGATTGAACAGGGCATATACGTGCGAAAAGTTCTGAAATTATTTATTGTGGTCTAATTTTTTTTATATCACAAAAACCTGGCATTTTAGGGTGTGTAAACATTTTATATCCACTGTACATTTAATAATAAATAATAAAAACATGAAAATATTGACTATCTCCTTAACAATAAACACCAGAGTTTCAGTCACAAAAATATTAAAAAAAACAACACAGATGGAAAGACTCAGGTAGAAATAGAAAAAAACATTTAGCTAATCTCACTATATTTTTTAACTGACTGCAGAATTACTGTTCTCTAGCTACTTACTAAAGCAAGGCAAGATGGAAGTGGATGAGTGTCTTGTCAAGTCCAAAAACAGAGTGGACTCCTCACATTTCTCACTAGTATCCAAATACAATGTCAATGCTGGCAACACAATGATGTCACATCTGGTCACCTGACTCTGTGGTTTCTACACTTCCCTCTCACTAGAAACTGAGCCAGAATCTGGTACTGACGTTTCACAATGCACACATAGAACTTTAGCTAAGGTTTATTACAGCATCTAGAAACTGTAAACCAATTCTAGCACTTCTACCTTTCCTGCAGAAACTAACAATCCATTCTCTGGCACCTTAGGGTAGCAATTAGTTCACCAGTAAGGAAAATAGAGCAGGATCCCAGCCCAGGCTTTTCACAGACATTGCATCTCTGGCTGCATTCAGACCTGTGAGATAAAATGTTTATGGCCTAAACCAAGTCATTTAATTTCAGGCTATTTTTCTTAAAGTTAGCTGGGCTGAACTAACCTCTTCCCTTCCACTATTCTCTGTTGAAATATATACATTTCATCAGTTACAACAATACAGTCTGACATACATTTATACTTCTTTTCTGTCCAGTAGGACCCACTGTTGATACATTTTTAACCAAGGAACTTCACATTTTTAACACAAGCATCTGCACAAATCAGTTTGATATTCAAATGGCATATAATTCTTTACAAAACTCCAGCTAGCTATTCTGGCGTATGTTACACATGCACTGCCATACTCCCCTAGCATAGTTAGCACTACCTCACATCATCACAGTCAACAATTATATATTACCCCTAACAAGAACACATACCATAGATAACTTGAGGGAACCCATGCATGGGGTAAAGCATTTAGAAACTGCCTCTGTCCATTACTAGTACAGGGTGTAATCCTGGGTTGCATTTTCGGTTTCCCAGCCATGGATCCAAGTTGCACTTAAATATGGACAGGGATGAACTTTGTTTTAAGTGGATAGGGAGTCTGTCACAGAGCAGCAGCAGTATCCTCTGTGAGATATACCTGTTCCTCTAAACTGTTTTGTTGATGTTAAAGAAGAGGTTTAGACTATTTCTGATACCATTTGACTTGCTGATGTGCAGTAAATCTGTCAGTACTGGGGCAGAGGATGCTTTGTATGTCAGACATTTTTTCTTTAAAAGCACGATTGAAATTTCACCAATACCCAGTTTCACTCAGGACAACTAGTTTGCAATGACAATCACTGTCATCGAAGTTGCAAACTGGATACTTCTGACATTGCTTTATATTCTCACTCCAACTATCTAATCAATAAAAGAGTCTGTTGCCATGGATTGGCACTTTCCACACTATCTCCGTTACCAGCTTGGCGGATATGGGCATCCTGAGGCAATGTAGAAATTGCCTCATGTTTAGTGACAACCAGTTAATTCTCAGACAAATTGATATGGTATGTGAGAGATGTATTTACACGTCACTGGAGGCAAAGCTCTCATATAAAAGTATTCCTAATGCCAATAAGGCTGTCAGTAGTACACACCCTGCACCCATCACACACAACTGTAAGCAGACATATAGAACCACACATATGCTGAGGCATTTAAATGCAACCTTCCTAAACCCCAAAGACCTTATAGATGAAGGACACATAGCAAATACCCTCAGCAGCCCCAAATGCACTCTTTGAAAACAACACCAACATCAACACATACAGCCACATCTCATGGAGACACTATGTTTAACTCCATAAGGCATGTCACCACACAATCCAACATTCTGGTCATTGGACACTCCATTGTGCGGCACACTGATGTCTCTCTCACCAGGATGAGTAAGGAGAAAGTCATGGTCAGTTGCTTATCAGGGGCTAGGATCTGCCATATTATGCATGCACTCAGGTCATTGGACCACAAGTACCAGTATGACTCTGTCATAGTCCATGTGGGTGTAAATGACCTGAGATGTGCCTCCGTAGACTATATGAAGAGAGACATCATGGTGCTCTCAGAATATGTGTCCCAGGTTGGTATGAGCCTAGTATTGAGCAGCATTTTACCTTCAGCAAGGATGATGCCACAATACAAATAAAAGATAACTGACTTTAATAATTTACTAAGTTTCTGGTGTCATTCTAAGGGGTAAAATATTTGTCAGCATGGAAGGAGATGGTTAACAGACCATGCTGCTTTGCCAGGATGGTCTGCAGCTCTCTGTTAGGCTTTCAAATATTAGCTAAAACTTTGTCTTCCCCCATAGTGCCTTTTTTAGGCAATGCCAAACTGAAAGTACTTCCAACAGAGCAAATCAAAACCATGAAAATCTAAAGGTATTACTGCTCAATGCTGAGAGTCTAAACAAGAAACTGCACACCCTAGAAGGTTTCTTCACCTTAGAGAATGCTGACATCTGTGTGGTCACTGAGATAAGGTTTAAAGTCGCACAGAGCACATCGACAGTGCAAGCTAATAATGTCTTCCACACATCTAGATCAGCTACTACACAGACAGGGACTAAAGGTGGAGGTGTCTCGATTTACATAAAAAATAAATATACCACAAGGCTGGTCAAACAGGACAATGCACTTGAGCTGCTCCATGTTCAAATCATCATAAGCAAAATCCAATACCACTTCCTTGCAAGCTATAGGTCCCCCTCTATGACTCAGGAAACCCATACCATGTATTTAAACTTACAGGAAACACTCACCATCCAACCCAATACCATATTCATGGGTGACTTTAATTACCCCACTATTAACTTTGAATCCTATAAAACACCAAATGTACAAGCACAGAGATTCCTGGATTTTGTAAACAGAAACTCCCTGTATCAGATTGTCAGTACACCAATGGTGCAACCATATTATATCTGGTCCTCAATAATATGAGAGTGCTGCACACTCTATAGTGTAATATCTTTCTGGATAAGGTCAGACCACAAAATGTAAAGTAAAAATAAAACTTGGCCCTCCAGCTAAACCTGAAATATTCAGCAACTAACTACTCTAAAGCTAACTTCCTGCTATTAAGGGATAACCTGGCGAAAATTTCAAGCCCCCATAAAGCCTGAGAGCACTGCTGCCTATGCAGAACTGTTCACATAAACTCTATACAAGCATGTTAATAGCTGGAGGCAGCTGTACCCACCAGGAAGAAATACAGAACTAACTCAAAAAACAAGCCACCCTGGTGGAATCACAACATCAATAGGTTGTATAACAGGAAGAAGAAAATCATGGCAATAATTACGAGGTGCAGCACCCAGCAGGATAAAAGCACTCTCATCAAACTAAACAAACAAGCCAGAGGACAGATAAAGTCTATCAAAGCCAAATTTGAGGTAAATTTAGTTTCCCAGGCCAAGGAAAACTAAAGGTATTATTTAGCTATGTCTTCAACCTCAAAGGCAATACACAATTGTGTGCAGAGCTCATTGTAAATGGGGCCACCTGTACTGAGCCAGAAGATATAGCAAGCCTTCTGGCTGATAAATTCAGCTCCAACTTTACTCCCCTCCCAACCTTCCCTCAGGAAATGCCATCAAATATAACTCCCCCCACTATTACTAGGGAATAGGTCCTTAATGCTCTCTCTCTAAGGCCAAGAACACTGCATCGATAGGCACAGACAATATCACAGGATGCCTGTTAAATAGCATGAAACATGACTTATCAGATCCCCTGGAATTGCTATTTAACTGTAGCCTTCAAACAGGCTACAGACCTCATGAGTAGAGAACAGCAACAGTCATCCCTCTGAACAAAGGTGGGCCATCTACAGACCCTGGAAACTACAGATCCATAAGTCTCACTAGTCTTATATGCAAAGCCATAGAAAGAATTATCATGAAAATGATCAATAATGATGCAATAAACCTCCAGACACTGGACCCAACCCAATTTGATTTTGTCAAGGGCAGGTCATGCCTACTCAATCTGGTGGACTTCTTTGAGAAGAAATGGATAAGGGCAAAATGCTTCACACTGCCTGCCTTGATCTGGCCAAGGCATTTGACATAATACCCCACCCGGGAATTGTTGACACACATAGGAGGTTAGGTAAAAAAACCCATATGTCACCCATTGGACAGCCAACAGCCTCACAGACAGGACCCAGGAAGTTAGAAATGTGGTGTCCATCTCTACAAAGAGGCCAGTCACAACTGGAGTCCCTCAGGGATCAGTCCCCAGACTGCTCCTTTTTGGCATTTACTTCTCTGAAGCCAAGGCCAATGTCAATGGTCTCTGGCTGACTAAATTTGCAGATGATTACAAATTAGGAGCTGTTATTGAATTCCACACTGACAGAAATGTTCTCCAGGAAGGGCTAACACAGACAAACAACTGGTGTCAGAGCCATGGACTAAAACTAAATACCAAGAAATGCATAATAGTATCCTTCAGGAAGTCATCCACCCCTGGTAACTATCATATTGACAACACACTCCTTAGAGTTGACACAGTAGTCAGGGACCTAAGGGTGCATATAGACAGTAATCTAGCCTTTGACCATCTTGTGTCTACAGCAGTGAGGAAATCATTCAATGTTGTGCAACTTATAAACAAAGGTATGGCTTCAAGGTCCAAGGAAGTCATTGTTCCACTGTATTCAGCGTTCATCCGACCTATCACTGAGTACAATGCCTTCTTTGTTATGTACCTAACCAGGCATAGCCAATAATTGGCACTTCCACAGAAGTTCCTCACTAAAAGAATACAGGGTGTAATTAAAATGTCCTATGCAGACCGCCTCAAGGCCCTATCCCTGTAATCTGTCTCCTGCAGCCTGTTGAAGGGAGATCTATGCCTGGCATACAGGGCGTTGTCAGACCCCAATCTGATGGACCTCCTGAATATCACAAAATAAACAGCACCAGAACACATTCCAGAGACTTAAACCTTGCCTGTGATATAAATAGGACCTGCTGGAGAGACAGGTATGTATCCCAGAGACTACCCCATCTTTGGAACAGGCTCACCATCTATGTGAAGCAGAGTTCCTACCTAACCCAATTCAAGTGTAACTTGGACAGTTGGATGGGGAACAGGAAATTCATTCCTGGTTTGTCACCTATGTCAGTAATGGACACAGGCAACCTGTAAATGGTTCATCTCCAAAGCCCCTGCCTACACTTATCAAGGGTACCAGAACTTGTCAGAGATTTAGGATGCATGACTAGGCTTAAAAAGCTCCTGTAGTCGTTAGCCTAGTAAATACCTATGAACCTAAGACACGGGTCACCTCTTAGCAGTCTGTTGGATAGGGACAGGACTTTGAGTCGGTCCATGTAGGACATGTTGCTTAGGCCCTGTATCCTTTTAGTAAAGTATCTTCATGGGCATTCCAGTTGTTGCATGTGTCTGAACATATATGTGCCAAAGGGGGCATTATATTCAATGTCTGGCCTAATGAGGGCTGAGTAAAGGAAGCAAAAACCAAACAAGCCAGCATACAGTGACCTGAAAACACTTTAATGGTATTAAACCATAAAAAAACAACAAGAGACACAGACCGGTTTCGGCCAGATCAAATCATAACCTTCATCAGTGTGAAAAACAGAACATCAATTGTTGAAACTTAAATAAGCCCATCTACAATCTCATTGGTTGTGTCAAAAATATTCATTCAGACCAGGTGGAAATAATCCACCCAGTTTCACAATCCATTTTTTTCTCTTTGGTATTTAAAATAGAGTGCCACCCTGTCTTGTTGGATCTGTTACCTTGTATAATGTTAATAATCATAAAAGTAAACTTGGCAGATTTATGAACCAAATGATGTTTGTAGAGTGAGAAAAAATGGATTGTAGATGGGCTTATTTAAGTTTCAACAATTGATGTTCTGTTTTTCACACTGATGAAGGCTATGATTTGATCTGGCCGAAACCGGTCTGTGTCTCTTGTTGTTTTTTATGGTTTAATACCATTAAAGTGTTTTCAGGTCACTGTATGCTGGCTCGTTTGGTTTTTGCTTGATTTGTCTTTGTTTTGAGCCGTGCATTTGCTCAACGTGCAGGAGTTCCCTTTTTGACGTTACGCTTCCTCTCTCTTCCTGCTGGGGGCCTGTAATCCTGTTACTGACTGTCAGTTATTTGCGGTCTTCAACTCATCTATATTTTGGTCCGTTTGGACTTTATTTTTTACCAATACATTGGTTTTGTCTAAATTTACATCACTTATCCAGGATTATCGGTTTGGTGTGTTTCTTTTTGGTTTATCTATCGAACTAGTTGAAAAACCAACTGTTGGCGTCATACCACGATCCTCAGCGGCTCTCTTTTTGCGTGGATTTTTGTCGAAGCAAAGCAGGAGTTGCCAGCATTTTTCGGCTGATATGTTGATCCTTTCTGCCTTCAGTTTCGAGCTTTTCTAACAGCTATGAGGTGTTGACGCTGTGTAAGGTTATTTTCAACAAATTTTGCCACATCTGAGGGTTGTTGGACTTTGTTCACAATAGTAGTCTGTAAACACAGGTACTGTTTACTCTAGCTCAACTTTTCTTATCGCTAAGAAGCAGGGATCATATCAGGACTTGGACGGTTTTTCACCATTATATATAATGGACATATTTATTAAGAATTTATTTTTAGATGAATGTGGCTGTGCGATTTACATTTTTTTGAAACGGTCATTAATACATGTATATATTTTTTTCTTTATTATTGCCCTTGGCTTTTTTATGTGCCTATTTGTAGGTTATGGTCATTTGGTGAACAGTATTATGATTGGACCATCTGTCATGTTGGGATCTTCCAATGTGTTTTAAATACTCTCTGTTGCTACAACGCTACAGATTTCATTTTTCTTGGGTCCAAGTGATTTATGTGATGGGACTGTAACTTTATTCTTTGGACCATTGGCTTATATGAAGGAACTTATGCTTTCTACATGTGTCAGTGATTACTGATACGGTTTCATCCATCCACGTTCATGTTTTAAGGACGAAGTGGTTATTTCATCTTTTGGGATTCATTTTTTTACATATTTCATAATATTGTGGAACTATTTCATGATTATTTCATGTAAATTTGCTTATAGTTGATATGCTTTATATGTTCATGAATATTTGAACTGTTGCTATTTGTTTGACATTTTACATCTCATTTTTATTTATCTGTATCCAAGTTTTGCTAGGATATATTTTTTAATAATTATTGTCACTAATACCAATTAACCAAGTTAGGGACTTTTTTGATTCTTAACTGTTTGTAGGAATTGGTGGCCCAACTTTTTTACAGTTCAAATACACCTTATGGGTCAATAAGTGTATGTTTCACACAGGGTCAGACTGGGTTCAGCTTCTTTATGGTCATTTGGACATTCAAAACATATTTTTTGGGGTTTTCCTTATTTAACCCTCTATATGTTTGAATCTTTCTTGATGCAGGATTTATAGATCAGTTAGTGTGGTTTATACTGACCATAGGTGATCGGTTTTCACATTTCACATTTTACCATATTGTTCTGTTGGCTGTATGTCTTTTTCCTCAGTCTATTTTGAGTAACAACAGTTGTTGTACTGACCTATTGTTCAGTTATTTTCCTGTCTCAGCACTATGATTTGCCATGTTGGCCTTGTTCATATTAGTATTCAAATTTACATTTGCTAATGCACGAATCATTTTATGTATATCAGGGGCACAGCCTTAATTCAGTTAATAACTTTTATTGACCTTTTTTTCTTTTTCTTTTGGGCTGTTATTGTCCCTTCAATACTTTTATTAAATAGCTGACGTAGTTTTGTACTATTATTATCAGCGGATATTGTGGACCATGGATCTTTCAAGTTTGGTGACAGGATTATCTGCCGACAGGGAAGACCTCAGAGCTTTTGGCTTGGGTCCCCTTCCACAGGAAAATTCCACTACCATGGATCAATCTGATTCAGAATCGATTTGTGCACTAGCATTTGAACAATTACATACACATCTTAGATCACTTAGATCAAATATTTGGCATTCTAAGCTGTTTAAGGCCTATATGGCTAAGGGGATTGCCCCCAGAGGTTTGAGAATACGTATTCAACCCCATGTGGGGGCTGCTGACCAGGAACTTACTGAACAGTGGTCTTCAATACAACAACAAGCAACTATGTCCTTTGTGGATGCTTTATCCAAGTTTTATGATAGAATTATTGATTTGGAAATAGACACAGTCAACAAGCTGGTTGGTGATGTGAAACCCTTTGAGGGTGAAACCTTTTTCAATAAACAACTCAATAAGGTAGCGACAGACCTTAATATTTTAGAGAATCAAACAAGGAATAAAACGATCACAGCCTCAAAACACCAGCAACCACACCAAGCCTTGGAATAAATCCGTTTATTCACCGACTAAGCGCTTTCACCAATTCAATGGCTTCATCAGAGTCAGTGTTAAAAACAAACAGCACACATTTTATACTTTCCAGTCAAAATGACCCCACCCAATCTTTCAATTAATTAATTGAATACAATTAAATACCATGTTCACAGTTTTTGTAAAATCCAAACTTTTTACATCTTTCATTGTGTACAAACCATGCAATAACACTTAACTAAATTACAAATAAATATGTATATATGTGTATACAATATGCATAATTTAAAACTGTTAAACTAAAAAACTTGTACAAATGTACAAATTAATGAAAAAATTTTTTTTTGTATTTCTATGTATATACAACAGCTTTCTAAATGATACTAGCCTTAAATTTCAAAACTGGTTTTAAAGAAATATAATCATTAATACCAGGGTACCTAGTGGCATTAAGTCTCAACTGCCACATAGTTTCTAATAAGGCAACCCTGTTACTGATGTCCCCTCCTTGTTCCAACAATACCCTATCAATAATGAAGAATAAAAATTTCTTAAAATCCTTACAATTCATACTGTGAGTGTAAAGTGCATTGTGTGAGTCCTTGCTCTTAATTGCTCTCACATGCTCAACAATTCTTTCACGCAGTCTACGAGTGGTCATCCCTACGTAGAAGGCTTCACATGATGAACATAGGGCAACGTAAACTAGGTTTTTAGTATTACAATTACATCTCCCCGGACATGGTAAAGTGTGCCCCCACCCTTTCACACACACATACGTTCCTTCCGCTATGTACCTGCAATGTCTACAATAACCACATTTAGACATCCTGGATACCCTATTCCTAACTTCACACTCCATAATGTTTTTAAGGTTGTTACCCTTACTATAAACAATCCTGGGGTAGGTTCCCAATGTCCCTTTAGTGGTATCACTTAAACAGTACTCCCACATCCTTCGTAACACTTTAACAATGTCTTCACTTCTCTCGTTGAATTTTAAAACAAAACATGCTCCAAGTGAGTTTGTTCCTTTAGGCACCTCATGGTTCTTTTCCAGTTCATTCGACCCGAACAAAATCGGTGAATACAGTGAACCTCTCTGTTTATATACATCTCTTTTTAACTTTAGTAGCAATTTGAGCGGGTACCCCCTATCCATCAACATCCCAATCAACTTGAACATTTCCTGTTTGAATAAATGTTCATCACTCACCAGTCTAGATAAACGCACCATCTGCCCTTTGGCTACCCCCTTCCTCTGGTGGTATGGGTGGCAACTTTTAAAATGCAACAATGAGTTGGAATAACTATCCTTTCTAAATATAGAACTGGATAGGCCTAACCCATTCTTAGCAATAGCTATATCCAAAAAGTTAATACTATCCCTTTCCCAGTGGTAGGTAAATTTCAAAAAACAAGTGGTACTGTTCAAGTACTCAATGAACTCCACTGCTTGAAGCTCATCACCCTTCCATATAATTAGTAGATCGTCTAAGAATCTATTATATAGGATAATATTCCTCATAAATTTAGTTGGAAAAACATAAGTTCTTTCCCATGTTAAAAGAACCATATTCGCAAAGGTGGGGGCACACCTAGCACCCATGGCTACACCTGCACGTTGTTGAAACGTTTCACCTTCAAACCTAATAAAATTATTCAAAAGGACCATCTCCATTAAATCACAAATAAAGTTGATCCTACTTTTGTCAACCTTACTGCTCTTCACTAAACCCTCACGGAACATATCCAAACCTTCCTTGTGCGGGATGGAAGAGAATAAGTTTACCACATCAATTGTCAAAAAACTGTATGTACTACTATCTTCTTTGACATCTCTCAGTCTTTCAAGGCAATGCCATGAATCTCTTAGTACATGAGGGACCTCTTCAAACACCATCTTACACATACAATCAACAAAGGAGGCTAGGGGTTCGGTCTTAGAACCCCTTGCTGCTACAATAGGTCTAAGCTCAAGGTTATCCACACCCTTGTGGACCTTGGGAATCCCGAAAATGTTGGGTAAGACAGGGTTCTTAACCATCAAGTAGTCATACTCAACCTCTGAAATCATGCCTTGAAAAAGGGCATCCCAGAGGAATAATTCAATCCTTTTGTAAGCAATGTTAATTTCATTCCTCGAGACCCTTAAGTATGTTTCGTGGTCTTCTAAAATGAACATCATAGATGCAATATAATCCAACTTATTCATCAAAACCATCCCACCCCCCTTATCAGGTTTCATACACCTAATATTGTTGGAATTCTTCAGCTCCTTTAGGAGCAACCTTTCTTGTGCTGTTAAATTGTCAACCCAAATGTGTCTATCATTACATATTTTCCTGAACTCAAATTCCAGTAATTTTTCAAGAGCCACCACCTCACTGAATGGTGGTGGGATGAAAGTACTTCTCCTTGCCAGTGTCTTATAACCAGATGTTTCAACATTCATTGAATTACTATGATTGTCACGAAAATACATCTCCAAATTCAATCTCCTTGCAAATAATTTCAAGTTAATCAACAACTGCGCTACATCTAGCTTAAAACTAGGGACAAAGTTGATACCCTTCGTGAATAACTGAAAATAAACATCACTGATTTCATTGCCCATATAGTTGTAAACAAAAAATTCATTTTTGTGCAAAATTTGACAAATCGGACCTAAGTCGGCACCTTCTGAAACCTTGTCAAGCTCATTCTGGGTGGAAACATCCACTGTATTGTCAGTAAACTCATCAAGCTCATGTATCATGTCAGAGTCTAATGAAACCGGAGCAGTGGTACATATACCCCCATCACTGACCTCCACTGCACCGTTTATCTTACCATTCAAATTAAAATTTCTACTTATAACTTCACACCCAGCCCCTATACCCCCCAATGCACCCGCGTTGTCTTGACAGAGTGCATGAAAAGGTAAAACAGTAACAGAAGCAGAAGCAATATTTGAACATGCATTGAAAACAAACGTCAGGTCATGTCCATGGTCAAAGCCACAACTGACATAGTCACTCTCCTTCAATAATGCCCGTGGTGTCCTTCTCTCAACCAGTCCTGGTGATGTTTGTCCATAAAACCTGTCTTTTGAGCCTTGCTCAATAATCTCTTGGACCTTCGCGGTCCCAAAGGTGGATCCAAAAAATCCACATCGTCGAAAACTTGGTTGGACGCCTCACCATAAGCCCCCTGAGGTACTTCATTGTCCTGCACTGATTCACAATGACTGGTGTACACTGAGCGGTTACTATTGTAACCAAGGTTTACTTTAAAGTCACCTCTGGCTTTAAATTTACCAGGCGGGTAAGCCGTATGGGACTGATAATCAGCTGTGTCCCTTGCCAACTTTTTGAATTTTAACGCCATACTTTTATTCACAAACCCTTTCAATTTGTTATGCACATTGTTAAAGTAAACCTCATGCTGGAAAAACAATAAGTCAGTACAAATACTGTTGTGCAATTTTAAAATATCTTCACGTAAAGAGAGTAACTTGTTGGAATTATTTTTAATAATTATACTTAACATATCAAGCCCAGTTTTGTCGTATAAAGCAGTCAACTCCTTGTAAGCCACGGAGCCAAACTCAATGCCCATAGGTAGCTTCCATAACCGGAGCCCTTTTGGCACCTGGTTAAGCTCCTTTGAGCGACCTAAAAAAAGATTGTCTAACTGCAACGCTTTGTACTTGGTACATAATCTATCGTACCTTGCAATCTGCTCCTTTAGTGACAACGGGAACTTCGGCTCCACCGTTGAAGAAACCATCCGATCTACAAATTCAGGCTCCTCGAACCAAGCAAGTAATTCGCAAGCCATGACATCCTTTTCGTGCCTCAACAGAGGAACCCGAGGTTCTAATGCTGGTCTGCTAATCCCATTCGAGCCGGTCAAAGGTCTTGTACCGGAATTGGAAACAACATCCGAGAAGGAATCCGGAACTGCTGGTTTCTGCCCTGGCGGCAAACTGGAACACGAAGCAACCGGAGAGTGCACCGTAAAAAGTTCTACCTGGGAATCACTAGGACCAGAATCCACTGCCACTTGGTCCTTTTCACACATAAGAAGCAGTTTGTTGACTGCAGCAGCAATTTCTTTAAGGACACACTCCATACTGCTCGACACAGTATACCAACGAAGTGAGGCTGAATCGAGTGCACAAAACACAAACGAACTCCCAAAAAGGCAGGATAATAGAATAAAACAAGGAATAAAACGATCACAGCCTCAAAACACCAGCAACCACACCAAGCCTTGGAATAAATCCGTTTATTCACCGACTAAGCGCTTTCACCAATTCAATGGCTTCATCAGAGTCAGTGTTAAAAACAAACAGCACACATTTTATACTTTCCAGTCAAAATGACCCCACCCAATCTTTCAATTAATTAATTGAATACAATTAAATACCATGTTCACAGTTTTTGTAAAATCCAAACTTTTTACATCTTTCATTGTGTACAAACCATGCAATAACACTTAACTAAATTACAAATAAATATGTATATATGTGTATACAATATGCATAATTTAAAACTGTTAAACTAAAAAACTTGTACAAATGTACAAATTAATGAAAAAAATTTTTTTTTTTTTTTTTTTTTTTTTTTTTGTATTTCTATGTATATACAACAGCTTTCTAAATGATACTAGCCTTAAATTTCAAAACTGGTTTTAAAGAAATATAATCATTTATACCAGGGTACCTAGTGGCATTAAGTCTCAACTGCCACATAGTTTCTAATAAGGCAACCCTGTTACTGATGTCCCCTCCTTGTTCCAACAATACCCTATCAATAATGAAGAATAAAAATTTCTTAAAATCCTTACAATTCATACTGTGAGTGTAAAGTGCATTGTGTGAGTCCTTGTTCTTAATTGCTCTCACATGCTCAACAATTCTTTCACGCAGTCTACGAGTGGTCATCCCTACGTAGAAGGCTTCACATGATGAACATAGGGCAACATAAACTAGGTTTTTAGTATTACAATTACATCTCCCCGGACATGGTAAAGTGTGCCCCCACCCTTTCACACACACATACGTTCCTTCCGCTATGTACCTGCAATGTCTACAATAACCACATTTAGACATCCTGGATACCCTATTCCTAACTTCACACTCCATAATGTTTTTAAGGTTGTTACCCTTACTATAAACAATCCTGGGGTAGGTTCCCAATGTCCCTTTAGTGGTATCACTTAAACAGTACTCCCACATCCTTCGTAACACTTTAACAATGTCTTCACTTCTCTCGTTGAATTTTAAAACAAAACATGCTCCAAGTGAGTTTGTTCCTTTAGGCACCTCATGGTTCTTTTCCAGTTCATTCGACCCGAACAAAATCGGTGAATACAGTGAACCTCTCTGTTTATATACATCTCTTTTTAACTTTAGTAGCAATTTGAGCGGGTACCCCCTATCCATCAACATCCCAATCAACTTGAACATTTCCTGTTTGAATAAATGTTCATCACTCACCAGTCTAGATAAACGCACCATCTGCCCTTTGGCTACCCCCTTCCTCTGGTGGTATGGGTGGCAACTTTTAAAATGCAACAATGAGTTGGAATAACTATCCTTTCTAAATATAGAACTGGATAGGCCTAACCCATTCTTAGCAATAGCTATATCCAAAAAGTTAATACTATCCCTTTCCCAGTGGTAGGTAAATTTCAAAAAACAAGTGGTACTGTTCAAGTACTCAATGAACTCCACTGCTTGAAGCTCATCACCCTTCCATACAATTAGTAGATCGTCTAAGAATCTATTATATAGGATAATATTCCTCATAAATTTAGTTGGAAAAACATAAGTTCTTTCCCATGTTAAAAGAACCATATTCGCAAAGGTGGGGGCACACCTAGCACCCATGGCTACACCTGCACGTTGTTGAAACGTTTCACCTTCAAACCTAATAAAATTATTCAAAAGGACCATCTCCATTAAATCACAAATAAAGTTGATCCTACTTTTGTCAACCTTACTGCTCTTCACTAAACCCTCACGGAACATATCCAAACCTTCCTTGTGCGGGATGGAAGAGAATAAGTTTACCACATCAATTGTCAAAAAACTGTATGTACTACTATCTTCTTTGACATCTCTCAGTCTTTCAAGGCAATGCCATGAATCTCTTAGTACATGAGGGACCTCTTCAAACACCATCTTACACATACAATCAACAAAGGAGGCTAGGGGTTCGGTCTTAGAACCCCTTGCTGCTAATAGGTCTAAACTCAAGGTTATCCACACCCTTGTGGACCTTGGGAATCGAAAATGTTGGGTAAGACAGGGTTCTTAACCATCAAGTAGTCATACTCAACCTCTGAAATCATGCCTTGAAAAGGGCATCCCAGAGGAATAATTCAATCCTTTTGTAAGCAATGTTAATTTCATTCCTCGAGACCCTTAAGTATGTTTCGTGGTCTTCTAAAATGAACATCATAGATGCAATATAATCCAACTTATTCATCAAAACCATCCCACCCCCCTTATCAGGTTTCATACACCTAATATTGTTGGAATTCTTCAGCTCCTTTAGGAGCAACCTTTCTTGTGCTGTTAAATTGTCAACCCAAATGTGTCTATCATTACATATTTTCCTGAACTCAAATTCCAGTAATTTTTCAAGAGCCACCACCTCACTGAATGGTGGTGGGATGAAAGTACTTCTCCTTGCCAGTGTCTTATAACCAGATGTTTCAACATTCATTGAATTACTATGATTGTCACAAAATACATCTCCAAATTCAATCTCCTTGCAAATAATTTCAAGTTAATCAACAACTGCGCTACATCTAGCTTAAAACTAGGGACAAAGTTGATACCCTTCGTGAATAACTGAAAATAAACATCACTGATTTCATTGCCCGTATAGTTGTAAACAAAAAATTCATTTTTGTGCAAAATTTGACAAATCGGACCTAAGTCGGCACCTTCTGAAACCTTGTCAAGCTCATTCTGGGTGGAAACATCCACTGTATTGTCAGTAAACTCATCAAGCTCATGTATCATGTCAGAGTCTAATGAAACCGGAGCAGTGGTACATATACCCCCATCACTGACCTCCACTGCACCGTTTATATTACCATTCAAATTAAAATTTCTACTTATAACTTCACACCCAGCCCCTATACCCCCCAATGCACCCGCGTTGTCTTGACAGAGTGCATGAAAAGGTAAAACAGTAACAGAAGCAGAAGCAATATTTGAACATGCATTGAAAACAAACGTCAGGTCATGTCCATGGTCAAAGCCACAACTGACATAGTCACTCTCCTTCAATAATGCCCGTGGTGTCCTTCTCTCGACCAGTCCTGGTGATGTTTGTCCATAAAACCTGTCTTTTGAGCCTTGCCCAATAATCTCTTGGACCTTCGCGGTCCCAAAGGTGGATCCAAAAAATCCACATCGTCGAAAACTTGGTCGGACGCCTCACCATAAGCCCCCTGAGGTACTTCATTGTCCTGCACTGATTCACAATGACTGGTGTACACTGAGCGGTTACTATTGTAACCAAGGTTTACTTTAAAGTCACCTCTGGCTTTAAATTTACCAGGCGGGTAAGCCGTATGGGACTGATATTCAGCTGTGTCCCTTGCCAACTTTTTGAATTTTAACGCCATACTTTTATTCACAAACCCTTTCAATTTGTTGTGCACATTGTTAAAGTAAACCTCATGCTGGAAAAACAATAAGTCAGTACAAATACTGTTGTGCAATTTTAAAATATCTTCACGTAAAGAGAGTAACTTGTTGGAATTATTTTTAATAATTATACTTAACATATCAAGCCCAGTTTTGTCGTATAAAGCAGTCAACTCCTTGTAAGCCACAGAGCCAAACTCAATGCCCATAGGTAGCTTCCATAACCGGAGCCCTTTTGGCACCTGGTTAAGCTCCTTTGAGCGACCTAAAAAAAGATTGTCTAACTGCAACGCTTTGTACTTGGTACATAATCTATCGTACCTTGCAATCTGCTCCTTTAGTGACAACGGGAACTTCGGCTCCACCGTTGAAGAAACCATCCGATCTACAAATTCAGGCTCCTCGAACCAAGCAAGTAATTCACAAGCCATGACATCCTTTTCATGCCTCAACAGAGGAACCCGAGGTTCTAATGCTGGTCTGCTAATCCCATTCGAGCCGGTCAAAGGTCTTGTACCGGAATTGGAAACAACATCCGAGAAGGAAGCCGGAACTGCTGGTTTCTGCCCTGGCGGCAAACTGGAACCCGAAGCAACTGGAGAGTGCACCGTAAAAAGTTCTACCTGGGAATCAGTAGGACCAGAATCCACTGCCACTTGGTCCTTTTCACACATAAGAAGCAGTTTGTTGACTGCAGCAGCAATTTCTTTAAGGACACACTCCATACTGCTCGACACAGTATACCAACGAAGTGAGGCTGAATCGAGTGCACAAAACACAAACGAACTCCCAAAAAGGCAGGATAATAGAATAAAACAAGGAATAAAACGATCACAGCCTCAAAACACCAGCAACCACACCAAGCCTTGGAATAAATCCGTTTATTCACCGACTAAGCGCTTTCACCAATTCAATGGCTTCATCAGAGTCAGTGTTAAAACAAACAGCACACATTTTATACTTTCCAGTCAAAATGACCCCACCCAATCTTTCAATTAATTAATTGAATACAATTAAATACCATGTTCACAGTTTTTGTATAATCCAAACTTTTACATCTTTCATTGTGTACAAACCATGCAATAACACTTAACTAAATTACAAATAAATATGTATATATGTATATACAATATGCATAATTTAAAACTGTTAAACTAAAAAACTTGTACAAATGTACAAGTTAATGAAAAAAAAATTTTTATTTCT
Source organism: Protopterus annectens (assembly GCF_019279795.1). NCBI lineage: Eukaryota > Metazoa > Chordata > Ceratodontiformes > Protopteridae > Protopterus > Protopterus annectens. Next base: position 610,464,886 of record NC_056741.1, on the reverse strand, counting down.
ATGTATATACAACAGCTTTCTAAATGATACTAGCCTTAAATTTCAAAACTGGTTTTAAAGAAATATAATCATTAATACCAGGGTACCTAGTGGCATTAAGTCTCAACTGCCACATAGTTTCTAATAAGGCAACCCTGTTACTGATGTCCCCTCCTTGTTCCAACAATACCCTATCAATAATGAAGAATAAAAATTTCTTAAAATCCTTACAATTCATACTGTGAGTGTAAAGTGCATTGTGTGAGTCCTTGTTCTTAATTGCTCTCACATGCTCAACAATTCTTTCACGCAGTCTCACAGTGGTCATCCCTCGTAGAAGGCTTCACATGATGAACATAGGGCAACGTAAACTAGGTTTTAGTATTACAATTACATCTCCCCGGACATGGTAAAGTGTGCCCCCACCCTTTCACACACACATACGTTCCTTCCGCTATGTACCTGCAATGTCTACAATAACCACATTTAGACATCCTGGATACCCTATTCCTAACTTCACACTCCATAATGTTTTTAAGGTTGTTACCCTTACTATAAACAATCCTGGGGTAGGTTCCCAATGTCCCTTTAGTGGTATCACTTAAACAGTACTCCCACATCCTTCGTAACACTTTAACAATGTCTTCACTTCTCTCGTTGAATTTTAAAACAAAACATGCTCCAAGTGAGTTTGTTCCTTTAGGCACCTCATGGTTCTTTTCCAGTTCATTCGACCCGAACAAAATCGGTGAATACAGTGAACCTCTCTGTTTATATACATCTCTTTTTAACTTTAGTAGCAATTTGAGCGGGTACCCCCTATCCATCAACATCCCAATCAACTTGAACATTTCCTGTTTGAATAAATGTTCATCACTCACCAGTCTAGATAAACGCACCATCTGCCCTTTGGCTACCCCCTTCCTCTGGTGGTATGGGTGGCAACTTTTAAAATGCAACAATGAGTTGGAATATCTATCCTTTCTAAATATAGAACTGGATAGGCCTAACCCATTCTTAGCAATAGCTATATCCAAAAAGTTAATACTATCCCTTTCCCAGTGGTAGGTAAATTTCAAAAAACAAGTGGTACTGTTCAAGTACTCAATGAACTCCACTGCTTGAAGCTCATCACCCTTCCATACAATTAGTAGATCGTCTAAGAATCTATTATATAGGATAATATTCCTCATAAATTTAGTTGGAAAAACATAAGTTCTTTCCCATGTTAAAAGAACCATATTCGCAAAGGTGGGGGCACACCTAGCACCCATGGCTACACCTGCACGTTGTTGAAACGTTTCACCTACAAACCTAATAAAATTATTCAAAAGGACCATCTCCATTAAATCACAAATAAAGTTGATCCTACTTTTGTCAACCTTACTGCTCTTCACTAAACCCTCACGGAACATATCCAAACCTTCCTTGTGCGGGATGGAAGAGAATAAGTTTACCACATCAATTGTCAAAAAACTGTATGTACTACTATCTTCGTTGACATCTCTCAGTCTTTCAAGGCAATGCCATGAATCTCTTAGTACATGAGGGACCTCTTCAAACACCATCTTACACATACAATCAACAAAGGAGGCTAGGGGTTCGGTCTTAGAGCCCCTTGCTGCTACAATAGGTCTAAACTCAAGGTTATCCACACCCTTGTGGACCTTGGGAATCCCGAAAATGTTGGGTAAGACAGGGTTCTTAACCATCAAGTAGTCATACTCAACCTCTGAAATCATGCCTTGAAAAAGGGCATCCCAGAATAATTTTATTAGGTTTGAAGGTGAAACGTTTCAACAACGTGCAGGTGTAGCCATGGGTGCTAGGTGTGCCCCCACCTTTGCGAATATGGTTCTTTTAACATGGGAAAGAACTTATGTTTTTCCAACTAAATTTATGAGGAATATTATCCTATATAATAGATTCTTAGATGATCTACTAATTATATGGAAGGGTGATGAGCTTCAAGCAGTGGAGTTCATTGAGTACTTGAACAGTACCACTTGTTTTTTGAAATTTACCTACCACTGGGAAAGGGATAGTATTAACTTTTTGGATATAGCTATTGCTAAGAATGGGTTAGGCCTATCCAGTTCTGTATTTAGAAAGGATAGTTATTCCAACTCATTGTTGCATTTTAAAAGTTGCCACCCATACCACCAGAGGAAGGGTAGCAAGGGCAGATGGTGCTTATCTAGACTGGTGAGTGATGAACATTTATTCAAACAGGAAATGTTCAAGTTGATTGGGATGATGGATAGGGGTACCGGCTCAAATTGCTACTAAAGAAAAAGAGATGTATATAAACAGAGAGGTTCACTGTATTCACCGATTTTGTTCCGAATGAACTGGAAAAGAACCATGAGGTGCCTAAAGGAACAAACTCACTTGGAGCATGTTTTGTTTTAAAATTCAGAGAAGTGAAGACATTGTTAAAGTGTTACAAGGATGTGGAGTACTGTTTAAGTGATACCACTAAAGGGACATTGGGAACCTACCCCAGGATTGTTTATAGTAAGGGTAACAACCTTAAAAACATTATGGAGTGTGAAGTTAGAATAGGGTATCCAGGATGTCTAAATGTGGTTATTGTAGACATTGCAGGTACATAGCGGAAGGAACGTATGTGTGTGAAAGGGTACACTTTACCATGTCCGGGAGATGTAATTGTAATAAAAACCTGGTTTATGTTGCCCTATGTTCATCATGTGAAGCCTTCACGTAGGGATGACCACTGTGAGACTGTGAAAGAATTGTTGAGCATGTGAGAGCAATTAAGAACAAGGACTCACACAATGCACTTTACACTCACAGTATGAATTGTAAGGATTTTAAGAAATTTTTATTCTTCATTATTGATAGGGTATTGTTGGAACAAGGAGGGGACATCAGTAACAGGGTTGCCTTATTAGAAACTATGTGGCAGTTGAGACTTAATGCCACTAGGTACCCTGGTATAAATGATTATATTTCTTTAAAACCAGTTTTGAAATTTAAGGCTAGTATCATTTAGAAAGCTGTTGTATATACATAGAAATACAAAAAAAAAAAAAAAAATTTTTTTCATTAATTTGTACATTTGTACAAGTTTTTTAGTTTAACAGTTTTAAATTATGCATATTGTATGCACATATATACATATTTATTTGTAATTTAGTTAAGTGTTATTGCATGGTTTGTACACAATGAAAGATGTAAAAAGTTTGGATTTTACAAAAACTGTGAACATGGTATTTAATTGTATTCAATCAATTAATTGAAAGATTGGGTGGGGTCATTTTGACTGGAAAGTATAAAATGTGTGCTGTTTGTTTTTAACACTGACTCTGATGAAGCCATTGAATTGGTGAAAGCGCTTAGTCGGTGAATAAACGGATTTATTCCAAGGCTTGGTGTGGTTGCTGGTGTTTTGAGGCTGTGATCGTTTTATTCCTTGTTTTATTCTATTATCCTGCCTTTTTGGGAGTTTGTTTGTATTTTAGAGAATCAACTACGCACCAGTAAACTCAAAAAATTTCAGAGGGATCAGGGTGACTATAAGAATGCCAACACCTTTGCAAGTTATACCAAACAGGTTAGATTTACACCCAATTCCACTAGGACTCCCAAAAGAAAAAGACCTCGCTCCATCTTCAAAAAATCGAGCCTAGCATCTGGCTCTTCAACTGAGGACATTTCATCATGCACTGATAATGAACTACAGTCAGTATCAGGATCACCGTCCCCCAAAAGGATACCGGGTCCTATCCCTTTAGGCCCAGATACCATCGGGGGGGTAGGAAACACAGGAAGCATAACCAATATACAAGGTCTGTTGAAAATGGTCATGCAGAAATAAATGCCAATGTTAACAACAATGTTCTAAATCTGTCAGATGCTGTTTTATCACCCATTCAATTGTTGGTTTTGAATAAAGGACTTTCTTTTGTACCTGGCTTCATGATTTCTGAGGACATATTGGCTCAGGATGTGGTATCATTTTGTAGAAATCTAAATCTTAAATTGTTTTTTGGTGATACTGGTAACTATAGTGGTGATAGATTTATATATCATAAGTCTTCATTTAATCCACCCATGCATCCATTGGTACATCAGTTTCAAAACAGGATTCTCAAAGATCTTCATTTTTCTAGATCTGATGTACGGTTCAAATCCAACAACATTTCCTTGGCTGAAAGGGAAGCTATTTTGGAACTACAGAATAATAAAAAATATTGTTATTATTTCTGCTGATAAAGGTGGGGCTGTTGTTATTTTAAACTGGTGTAATTATGACAAAGAAGCCATTAGGCAACTGTCAGATCAGAGATACTATTCTCCTATGGCTATTAATCCAACTTTCAGGTTCCAAAAACAAATTGAGGAGTTTTTACTTTGGGCTAGGGATGAATCTATCATTACTAATGATACTGTACAACAACTTATGGTTCATGATCCAGCAACGCAATATATTTATTTTCTACCCAGAGTTCATAAGGACCCCATCAATCCCCCTGGCAGACCTATTGTTTCAGGTAGAGGGTATATTACGGAACCTTTGTCATTATTTCTCACAAAACATCTCAAGCCTTTACTTGGTTTGATACGGTCTAGACTACATGACACCACCAACTTTCTCAGATAGTCAGTTGGAGCAAGATTGGTTCCATTCCACATCAAGCTGGTTTGGAAGCTCTGTCCTATTCGTTGGATAAGGCGGGTTTATACCAACATACTTACAATTGTTTTTTGGTTGAATTAGCCAAATTTGTCCTCACAAGTAACGTCTTCTTCTATCAGAATAATTGTTATTGGCAAGTGAAGGGCACCGCCATGGGAGCTTCGTTTGCACCCATTTATGCGGACTTATTTATGGCCTTTGTAGAACAACAAATTATTTATGATTGCCAAAACAATTCTTTTTTGGAATATATTGACATTTGGAGACGTTACTTGGACGATTGTTGGATGGTATGGAAAGGTGATTTACATGGCTTACATGAATTTATATCTTATCTCAACAATAACATCTGGGGCCTACAATTCACTGTTCATTATGATAGGAATATTATTACTTTTTTAGATGTCTCCATCACCAGATTACCTGACCATACATTAGGTACAGAAGTATTTAGGAAACATCCTGAGTACAATACCATTCTTCATGCCTCGAGTTTCCATCCACCACATGTTGTACGTAATATCCCTAAATCACAATTTATTCGGATAAAATGTATCTGTTCTCATGATTCTTCATTTCAAACACAGCGGAAGGATCTTACTAACAGATTTAGATCCAGGGGTTATGGCATGGGTTATGTTACAAGTGCCAGTAATCTGGTTAATTCCTTAGATAGGCAAAATTTATTGGACTATAAGGAACATGCCAAAACAAACTCTGTACCCCTTAGGTTTACTACAACTTATGCCAGAAATTCTGATCAATTAATACAGAGTGTACATAGGCACTGGAATATTTTGCAATGTGACCATGAAGTAGCAAACATAATACCTGATAGATGTCTATTTTCATTTTGGAAAGGGAAAAACCTTGGCTCTTTTTTTAACCACTACAAACATGGTACTATGGATGGACATTCACAATTTTTGCAGACAACACTGACAGGTGACCCATTGATAGGTTGTTTCCCATGTGGCCACTGTACCAACTGCGATAAGGTGAACAAATCCAAACAGTTTTCTAGCAGAAATTGTTCGTTGGTTTATGATCTCAACTTTTTTGCTAACTGTAGCAGTGACTGGGTGGTCTATCTGGCCACATGTCAGTGTGGTTCATTCTACGTTGGTCAAACCTCTAGACCATTTAGAATTAGAATTTCTGAGCACATTAGCAATATTAAAAACAAAAGGGCTTAATAACGCACTCTACAAACATCATTTGGTTCATAAATCTGCCAAGTTTACTTTTATGATTATTAACATTATACAAGGTAACAGATCCAACAAGACAGGGTGGCACTCTATTTTAAATACCAAAGAGAAAAAATGGATTGTGAAACTGGGTGGATTATTTCCACCTGGTCTGAATGAATATTTTTGACACAACCAATGAGATTGTAGATGGGCTTATTTAAGTTTCAACAATTGATGTTCTGTTTTTCACACTGATGAAGGCTATGATTTGATCGGGCCGAAACCGGTCTGGGTCTCTTGTTGTTTTTTTATGGTTTAATACCATTAAAGTGTTTTCAGGTCACTGTATGCTGGCTCGTTTGGTTTTTGCTTGATTTGTCTTTGTTTTGAGCCGTGCATTTGCTCAACGTGCAGGAGTTCCCTTTTTGAGGCTGAGTAAAGGAGACAATTACATCCTTAGATCTAGACATAGTTCCATTGTTTCTAAGCTGTGCAATATTAAAGGACATTCTTGCAACATTGGACACACATTGGTTAAAAGTGGGTCACTGTCCATATAAATTCCCCAATCCCAAACTACTGGGTAAATTCTTAGAAGTGCATTGTCAATGCAATAGCTCCTTGGTGTTGATGACTTCACAAAGAATATAATAATGCATCATTTTTTGGTATTTAGTTTCAGTCCATAATTTTGGCACCAGTTATTTATTTGGGATAAATCTTAATGCATGATGGCTAAGCTATTTGGGAATTCAACGACTATTCATAGCTTGCAGTCATATGCAAATTTAGTCAGCCAGAGCCCTTCGGTACTGGCTTTTATTTCAGAAAAGTAGATGCTGAACAGGAGAGCTCCCGGCACAGAACTGAGCTCTGGGGGACTCCACTTGTGACTAGTCTCTTTATGGAGATAACATCCCCTATTTTATTTGTTTTGCTTTGTTATATAGATGGTTCACAGTGGACATAGTTCATTTACAGTGGGAACCCAGAGAAAAGTTCTGGCACACAGTGTAGTGAATCATAATAAAAATGCATCATAAAATGTCAGTTCTGAATATATGATGATTCCATAAAAAGAATGAGTAGTCACACACACTGTGAATATGTTCATTGAGTTGCACTTGGCTCTGCTTAGGCAAGATATGAACATGATAATATAAAATAAAAAGTATGAGGGATTTGTCCTCATAGCTCTATTTCCATTACATGATCATCTCCAAATGTCATCTTCTATAAACAAGAAGAGATTAAAGTTAACTTAGAATGACATTGCCTCAGCATTTCAGTTGTAGGCAGATACACTGCAGGGCAACAAAATGTCACCCTGTGATTATATTCTTTATTAATTAATAACTTAATTACTTATACTTGTTTATACAAGAATTGTGGCTGAATACCATGCAAATGTTACTTATGTACCTGCAGTATAAGTGACACATGGCAACATTTTAGTAGCACTGCACTAAAAAATTGTAGGTAGTGAAATGCAGAACAATAAAGCGGAAGTCAATTGATGTATGAATTACTGCTGTAGTATGGCAATAAGGGCCTGAGAGTACTGTGTAGCACCCCCAGTATTCTGCACATCAAGGAATGAAGCGCTGTAATCATAGAGGGTACGAGTAATATACCATGTGTTTATGTAAATTATATATTCATCGACTACATAATACTCCAGAAAACATTATGTAGCATGCCATCCAGATTGTAGATATTGTATTTTATTGCATTATGCCACGTCTCCTGAGAAATGCACACCTAATACGTCTGTGGGCTGTTACGGGAAACAGAATGCAAATGGCCATATGTTACTTCTGCTATATATTATTACTACACATCCTTCCCTGATGGATATAGATGCAAGCTAATGAACACACAATTAGTGCAAAGCAATGATGCCTTTCTTCATATTTAGTAACCATGTTTTACTAAGTGTCTGCATGTGTATACATATCCATAAAAGTTGAGATTTCTGTCTTAAAACATGCATGACATGAGGCAGCACCCACAGTACACATACTGAATACAGGACTACACAGGTCTATGCCTATTATATTGTCTAACCTGAATCACAGTTGCATATTCACAGCAACACCAGCAGTTGTGAGAAAAAAAAATCAAATTTCCAGTGAAGGGAATATTATATTAAACTCTGGGTAATTTCCTACCTTAATTTCAGAATTTTGGGAAAACTAGCATTTTGAATCTGTACAAGTGTTGATCCATAAATTTTATAATGTCACATTAAGACATTTATCTTAGATAACATTTGAAACAGTTTGCTGGTGACTGCAGATGAAATGCATATCAGTTTAGTTTGTTTTTAAACCTCTCCCTCTCTCTCTCTCAATGTGACTATCATTTACTTGAACATTTTGAAATGATCTTACTCTGCATCTGATATTTACACTGAAAATATTTTTACTTTTACCCTAAACCACTGCCTACTCTGGAAAGACAGACAACCAGTGCATCATCTCGGAAGTGCCACAGAGGGGATGAGAACCCACAATTAGTAAATGTCACTAGTAGCAGGTGATTATAGGAGCTGCATGGTGCTATGTTACTGCACACACATGATGGTGGTGGAGATACAGGATTACATGGTTTGCTTCCATTAAAGTGAAGTCAATGGGAGGTTTGAAATTTTTTTTCAATACTCTGTCCCAACTGCCTGGTGATCATCAGACTCTCCTGGCAGATTGGACCACAGGTTGAAGGCTAGGAGAGGCATCATTAGGGTAGCCATTTGAGTTAGTTCTTTTTTTTTTTTTTTTTTTTTTTTTTGCTGGCACAAGAGAACAAGGCATATAACGGGCAGACCATGAAAGATATAGACCCTCACTTCCACAAGGGGTGCTTCGTTCAGCCCCATCCACCAACCTAAAAGCATGGGAAGTAGTTTCTTTGGTCTCTACCTGGAAAATTACACACGCCATTGTACCCCTGAGTGTGCTCAATCCTCTCCACCTCACTGAGGGAGAGATGAGTGCGTCATGCCCCTTCACTCCTCTCTCTACCTGCCTGACTTCTCCAGTGATGATGCCACTAATCAGATCCTGGTTACCTGGATCACAGTCAGGGTTCCATTCCACTGCACCATGGAGCAAATCTTAGAAATTGTAATACTTTTTCTTATTAGGGCACAGAATTATGTACACTCACAAAACTTTATATAAGCCAGTCCTATTTATTTTTCATTTTTTTATCTCATTTACTTCTCTAGTTGTCTGTTGAACTCACATGTCATAGTTACAAGTCATCTGGCCTAATATTATTTAATGATACTCATTCCCAAGTTGTACTTTCTTATAATACAGTATCTGCCATGGTGTTGCAGCGGTAGCGTTGTTGCCTCACACAAGAGGTTCTCCCATTAGATTCTCGGCTGGTGTGTGAGGAGTGCCTTCTGTGTGGAGTCTGCATGTCCTCTCCGCAGTCGAGTGGCATTCTGAAAGACATGCGTGAATGGGCGTGCCTTCGTTGAAGGTTGGGCGTCGAGCTTGGCAACTCGGCACCGTAAAAAACCTACTGCCAATCATTATCGGACCAGAGTTCCGCTGTGGCGACCCCTAACCAGGAAAAGCCGAAAGACAAACAACAACAACTTTCTTATAATACAGTGATACAGGCCAGTGACCATCATATTGTGGACAAGGGTAGTAAAGCAACATCATAGTATGTCAACAGCTTCCAGTCACTCACACTCCCCCTCCCCCCCTTGCCAGCCCTGTGGCATTTAGGCCACCTAATCAAACCTGAATTGCTATCAATGACACAGAGCAAACAGGCATGAATTTCTTACCTCCATATGACATGCATGGAGCACAGATAAAGGTAAAACTTGGAATAAACAATTACACCTCCAGTATCACACACTCTTTCCACTCCACACTCCAGCTAACTGTGACAGTACTGCCTGCTGTGAAATCAGAATATGAGTCTGTTTAGAGGGAAAGCTGGATGGTAGCCCAGCTTTTGGGAGGTAAATTTGTTTTCAGATTATGTCCCTACTTCTGAAGCTAAAGAAAACAGCTGCTTATTGAGATGGTTTCAGGCTGCTTAACAAGATGACTTTAACAGACGCTTTGCATTAATTTTGATTGCATGATGCTTAAGATGCTGACCTTGACAGATTATTTACATTAATTGTAATATTTTATACTATTTATTGTTTTATGGCTATTTTAATTTTTAATGCTCAGAAGACAAGTATTTTAATAATGTTTCATTCACTTGATCACTCATCCTCGCATATGTGCCCCCTCTTCTTGGTAGCAGAAGATGACCTTGCAGGCCAATAATATAATGTTTATCTTTGCTTGTACTTTTGGCTCAGGTCACAGCTGGACAGGGTCCAAGCTGCAGCTAGTCATTTGCCACTTTAACAAACATAGGGTTCATAGGTAGTCATCAGACATATGATCCAGTAGATCTCTGAGGAGCCTAGCCCGATTTCCCATCCAGAGCACTGTCTGGTTAAGTGACTTGTTCAGAGTCAAACAATAGGCAAACGGGGGCTGACAGACTCAAACCTGAAGTACAGTAAGCAGTTCTTTCACAGTTTGCAGTTTTCCTCCTCTGGACTAACTGGCAAACTTAAATCTAAATTATACTTGTTAACCCGCTGGACACGCAGTCCCTTATCACAGGGAATCTGGTAGCAATGTATGGTTAAGTGACTTGCTGGGGCTCACACAGAAGACAAAAATGAGACTGTGGGAATCAAACTGAGGACTATTGGAGGGTCTAGGTCTAGCAGTATACAGTCTTAAATCAAACTGGTGAAATGCCCAGGATGCAGGTGGACATATATTTGCCTTTCTAAGAAAGGCTTCTTCCAAGTTTCTAAACTAAGCTAAAATTCCTGTGCTGGCTGCTTTTATTTGAAGACCTTTCTTTTCTTGACTGATGCATGCTGAACTATGTCCAAGTCATCTTTCTTCATCATGTGTCAATGTTCATGAGTCAAAGTAATGCCCAGACTAAAGTCTTTAAGGTTGGTAATGGCTTTCTTTATGTCTCTACAGACAAACTTTGGATAAAACATGGTCAGGAGCTTGGTGCTACATGTCCTAGGAGAAAGCAGACACCCTCATTTAGGTATGCATCCCCAAAATCATGCTGCTACTTTCTTCAAAGGTGAAAAAAGTATAATAGAGTCTGGTCAGATGAATTGGTAATGGACTTCTATATAAACCACAGGTTCTTAAACAATGGAACTTCTTTCTCTGATTCTTTAGCTACAAACCTTTGTATGAATCACAGATTCTGAAGTAGTGGATTCTTTTTTTGCCATTTCTGATAGTGTCTGTAACTCCTTAGTGGGTTATGGTCATCTGCTCTTCAACATGGGGAATTTGTCAGGGATCATGTAATCGATGAGGAGACAGCAGAGTGGGTTCATAAGAGAGTATAGCCATTAAGAAGCAGATAATTACACATAATACAAAGGATGGCTTGGTCACTGTTTGCCAGCTTTCCTTCGGTGCGTTTTTAATAATGGGGTGATGAAGAATCAGTTTTGAAGAAAGTTCAGGGAAATCTAGGTAGTCTAGAGTCTATCATGTTTTATCATCTAGCATGTTTTATCAACAACAGTATCTTGAATCCCAAAGCCTCATCAACATGTCCTTTAAAATGGCCTCCAATGGAAAGAATTGCATTCCTTCTCATTGTTAGGCATTCCACCACAGAAGTAGTAGAATCGAATGAAAAAATACCAGCAGCTACTCCTCTGACCTTCCCTCACCATCACTGAAGAGTGAAGATCTCTATCTTCGTTTTCACCCAAGTTCACTTCATAGAGAAAATTGTGACAGGATTTGATCATTAAAAAAAATCTTTTGGGAAAACAGGACTGTCTTGTTTGAAGATGTAGACAGTTTGCTGCCAATGAGGATTAGGTTGCCAACAAGACAGAATTTGCTGCTTAACCAGGTAATGACAACCTCATCAAGACAGAAAGAATCACAGAGAAAATTACCAACTCGGTAATTCTCAGATTAAGTATAGCTGGATCAACTACCACTTACATCACAACAGTGCCCTCTTTCTATGGTAGATAACCTACCCCAACCTAGAGTAATAGTCATTGTATCCACTACAGGCACAGCTGGTAAAACACAACTAAGCAGAGAGTAGGCAGTAACTTTTAAGTGCACTTAAGGTGCTGCTACATATAAAGACATTGTGATAACCTGGCTATGCTGAAGCGACTATAATTCATCCATATGGGAAAGACAGGTGCGGTGGTTATTTTGTGTGTGTGTGTGTGTGCTTATTTCTTGTTTTCAGTTATCTGGCAATCTGTTCCTTTTCCAAGATTCTGCTTTAGTCTTCTAAAATGGAGCTCAGCTTTAACTGTTCTTTGGAATTCTGCTTGCCTGTGATGTTGCATAAGACATTAATTTGTCTTGTCATTTGACTGAAACTGCATTAGGCTTTGCATCCTTTGAGGCTGTAATTAGGCTTTTCAGAATATGAAAACATCTTTGACATAACATCAAAATGATATTTCTGAGGAAAGTCATGCAGACAGTCTGAAAACTGACACAAAAATTGCTCTACTTGAACAGCAGAAGGGAATTTAAAGGGTGCGGTCAGTCCATTTTCTCATGGGCATGTCTGTATTGACTGTAATGTTTAGGTGTGCCGTTAATTATTTTTTATCATATTTTGTGTTCTGAACCTTTTTAAACTGTTACACCTTATCCAGCTGACAGTTACCACAACTATCTCCCTTCCTATACCCTGTTAGCACCTCATATCACCCCATGGACAGGTCTCCCCTACTTTCCAGGGAAGAGCTACGTTGTTTATGGCCCACTTTATGAGAATTGCAGTGACAGCAAGAGAGATGGTAAATAGATGGCCTTCACTGTCAAGGGCCTGTATGTTTAAAGCATGCAAACCTGTCCAGAAATAGTAGTACATGAGTGTGCAGTGCAAGATGGCTGGCTGTTAAGTGCAGGTGAGCATTCCCACCCAGCCATACTGCGCTTAAAAACATGGCCCATGTAGTAATGGTCATGAAATCCAGATGCTAATTAAGCAATAACTGATGACGTGGTGTGGTATATTGAAGATTTACCCATGATTGGTGTGGTTTAATCATGAGGGCAAAGCCCAAGTGATTAAATAAAGCTAACTGTGGGTAAATTTCAATATACCACAACCATGGAGTTGGTTATTGCTATTATACAATGACATTATTTAAGAAAAAATACTTACTTTTCTTAAATAATGTCTTTGTATAATGGCGCATTACTGTTCTTCTGCTGGTTGTGGTACACTGCTTCCCTGTTTTGATGTACTGAGCATGCGTATGGGACTTGCGCCCCACGCATACCCAGTACATCAATGCTTAGAAATGGAAGCAATGGAGAAAAGAAAGTCTCCTTTGCTCTGTTTTTTCTTTTTTTCTTTTTTTATTTGCTAAAAAAAATGTTTTGAGTACTTTATACCAACAGAAAAAAGTCCGGGTGACTGGACCTTTTTCCATTGGTATATTGTGGGATTTACAATGTGCACACTGGCCAATCAGCGTGCACACTTTGTAACATTAATGGGGGGTCATTGTATAATCAGCAATTCCTCATTTCACTGAACCATCAACAATTTTAAAAATATGGCCCTAGACAAAGCAGGTTGCAATCCTCCTATAGACCCAAGCAGGGGACTTCACCTCCTGACCCTCTCCATTAATATATGACACTCCAATATTGTACATATTTATGGTCAGATATATATTTCTGATCCGATGAGATCTCACTCAACAGTGTCTCAATGACACAGTTTCAGACTCTCATATCTAAGAGGCCAGTGCAATTTTTGCAAACATGAAGCAAGCTGCTGGCATCCACTGTGGATTGCCTCTTGGCATGAAGATCCCACATTCCTACTCTCAGACAGCTAGCCACTGACCATTCTTTCCCACATCTCTTGGTATGAAGATCACAGTGAGCTGTCTCTCTGGAGCCAGGATCCACCATATCACGTATGCACTTAGGTATTTAAACTACAAGTACCAGTATGACACGGTCATAGTCTATGTAGGCATAAACAACCTAAGATGTATCTCACTGGACTATATGAAGAGAGACATGATACAGTTCTCTGAATATATGTCCCAGGCAGGTATGAATCTAGCCTTGAGTAGTATCCTACCTTCACCAAAAATTAATGACTTCAACAATTGGCTTACTTTCTGGCATCACAACAAGGGGATCCAATATCAGTCAGCCTGGGGAGACATAATCAGCAAACCACGATGCTTTGCCAGAGATGTTTGCACTTGTTAGCACTTGGCTTCCGGAAACTGCTAAAACCTTTATCTTCATAGGTTGGTACTAGGCTATTGGCCCTAGGGCCTATACAAGCCTAGCCATAACAATTCCCTGGCTATTTCTTCCCACAGTATATACTTCCTTGGACCCCTGTCTAGCAGGGCGACTGACGTGATCCCCAGGGTGAATTTCCTATCTCCTATCCAATCATCAAAGTTCCTTTTGAAGAGGGCCAAAGAGGCACTCTGCTTGACATGTATGGACAGTCTATTCCAGAGTCTGGGGCGTCTCTGGGTCAGGAACCTATCCCTCCAGCGTGTTTTGTTCATTGTGATGACAAGGTTTAGATCCCTGGAGTGTGTGTGTCTCTGAGGGGTTGGGATTTCTTTAAGTGTAGCATGTCCAACAGCTCTGGGTTTGACATGGTCTTGTAAGATAAGCAGAGATCGCCTCTGAGTAGACGATATGCAACAGAGTATAGGTGAAGTTTGTTTTTGATGGTCAGCATAGGACATCTGCTTTAGGCCTGTGATTCTTTTAGTGAGGTATTTCTGCGGCCTTTCCAGTTGTTGCAGATGTCTTGAGAGGTACATACCAAACGGGGCGTTGTATTCTATAATGGGTCTAATGAGGGATGAGTACAGTAGGACAATGACCTCCTTTTTTCTGGATGAAAAGCCCTTAGTGATGAGGTGTGCCACATAGAAGGATTTCCTGACTGTTGTGGCGATGTGGTTATCGAAGGTGAGATCACTGTCCGCCTGTGTCCGTTAAGTCTCTTATCACACTTTCGGTGTTTAGTGTACTGCCACCTAAGTGTAATTCACAGGTACATGTCTTTTCCCAAAGAGGATAACTATACATTTCTTGGCATTGAGCTTCAGCCCATGGCTCTGACACCAAGCATCTGTTTCTGTAAGGCCTTTGTGCAGAATATCCACATAATTTGGGGATTCAATAAATTCTCCCAGTTTGCAGTCATTTGCGAACTTTGTTAGCCAGAGTCCCTTAGTGTTGGCTTGTACTTCAGAGAAGTAGATGCCAAACAAGAGCGGTCCCAGGAATGAACCCTGAGGTACTCCACTTGTCACTTGTCTGGAGCTGAATTTGGAGTCGGCTACTTTTACAGTGTGGGTTCTGTTAGTAAGCCATTTGGCAACCCATCAAGTGACATAGGGATTAATGCCCAGCTTAGTAAGTTTATCTATGATTCCAGAGTGGGAGATGGTGTTGAAGGCCTTGATGAGGTCCAGGTAGGCTGTGTGGACCACCTTACCCTTGTCCACCCTCTGGAGATTGATTCAAAGAAGTCAATCAGGTTCAGGAGACAAGATCGGCCCTTCACGAACCCAAACTGCCTGGGGTCCAGTGTTTGAAGGTTGCCAATGTATTTGTTTATAGGTTCCATGATAATACATTCCATGGCCTTGCAGATCAGGCTCATCAGACTGATGGGGCAGTAGCTCCCAGGATTCAAGGTGGATCCCCCCTTGTGGAGTGGGATAACTGTAGCTGTGCACCACTCAGTGGGCATGAAGCCTGAGGTGAGGCTATGATTAAACATGACACTTAGGCGAGCTGCCAGTTCATTTTGTGCTTCATGTAGCACACAGCTTGGGATGTTGTCTGGTCTCATGGATGCTGTATTCTTAGCTTTGGAGAGTGTGTTTTTTTATGGTATTGAGATGGGCCCTTTTAGGGGTGAGAGGGGGTGAAGTTTGCACTGAATCGATCTGCCAGGATATTTGCAATATCCTTGGGATCAGTATATTTAATGCCATTCTGTTGTAGCTCAGAGCAGATCTGAGCATTGCCAGTTAGATTCTTGACATAGCTATAGAATGCCTTGTGGTTGTCTTTGGAATCTTTGGCAATTTTATTTTTGTAACTAGCTTTGGAGGATTTTATGAGGGATCTCATCTTCTTACTGAGGCTGGTAAGGGAGTTTTTATCCATCCTGGGATTTTCCTCTTTTCTGCAACAGTTTCTTCCTTTTGTTGTAAAGTTTGTTTATGGCAAGGGACCACCAGATTTGCTTCCTTTTTTTGGAGGAGAGCATCTTGGTTCTATTGAGGATGGCACGATTCATGCACAAGTGGATGTGCTCATACAGCGCCTTAGTGTAGGATTCAGCAGACGAACTTTCAGTTCCTGTCTGCATGGATGTCATGAAGTTTGTCACTTCTGACTTGAGTAGCATGAAGTTGGCTTTGGAGAAGTTTTTTTATGGAGGTTTCCTTACTGGGGAGTGGGGGTGGGATGTGGATGTTAAGGGTGATTAGCTTATGGTCAGACCTGACCAACGAGGGGGTGACCATAGGTGTGGAGCATCGATTTCCCATGTTGGTAATGACCAGGTCTAGGATATTGGAGCCCCTAGTGGGACTAAGGATTAGTTGATCCAGGGCATTGGAATTTATGAATTCCAAGAAATGTTGGGCAAAGGTGTTGGTACACGAGTAGTTTTCCCAGTTAATGGCAGGGTAGTTGAAATCACCCAGTATTAGGGTGTTTGGTTGTATCTTAATATTTTACAGTATGTTTAGAAAGGTGTAGTGAGAATCTTGGGGCATGGTGGTGGATCTGTAGCAAGCTGCAATTTGGATTGCAGTCTTACCTAGTGTTAGATGCACCTGGAGAATTTCAGACGCATTGTGTTGGGCAACTAGCCTAGTGTTGTGAATATCCTTGGTGAATATGAACACTCCTCCACCTTTAGTGTTTCGATCCTGGTTTAGTGACAGAAAAGTATGGTAAGAGTTGTAGTCTGGTATTGCAGGGGTGCTCTCTGGAGCTTTAAACCAGGTCTCAGTTACTGCACAGATATTGATGTTCTCTATTTTTACGATTGCCTCGAGAGAGTGCATTTTGAGGTTTAGACTTCTAGCATTGAGTAGCATTACCTTTACATTTTCCATGCTTGTAACTGTTATGGTGGTGGTTTTGTCCTTTGAACTCTGCCTAAAAAAGGCACTACAGGGGTGGCAAGAGCCTTAGCCAGTAACCTGAATCCCAGGGGCGACAAGTGCAGACCATCTCTGACAAAGCATCGTGGTCTGTCAATCATGTCATCCCAGGCAGACAGATACTGGATCCCCTTTGAATGACACCAGAAGCTTAGCCAATTGTTGAAGTCAGTCATTTTGTTCTTATACTGTGGTATCATTCTGGGTGAAGGCAGAATGCTACTCAGGGCTAGGGTCATACCTACCTGTGCCACATGATCTGAGAGCTCTTCCATGTCTCTTCATGTAGTCCAGGGAGGTAAGTCTCAAGTCATTCACTCCAACATGGACAATGACAAAGTCATATTTGTACTTGTTGTGGAGTGACTTGAGTGCATGTATTATGTGGTGGATTCTGGCACCCGACAGGCTGCTGACTGTAATTTTCTCCTTGTTCAGCCCGGTGAGTGGGACATCAGTGTGCCTGATATATAGAGTCACCTATGAGTAAAGTGTTGGTTACGTTGTCTCGCCTTAGGGGCTGTTGTTGGGTGGCACACTGGTGTTGTGAGCTATGTGACACTTTGGTTGTGATTGTTTTTTGCGTTTCAGCTTCAGAGGTCCTTGTTGCCTGGGCAGGTTACTGTTAAGGGCCTCCACATATGTGGGTTTAGTGTTGCTATGCGTGGGTGTTGGTGGTATGGGTTTAGAAGGGCTATGTGTTTCTTGATGTGTAGTGCGGGTGTTAACCTTCTCTTGACTGTCTAGCACAATCTTGGGTGGAGAGAGCTTTGCTTCCAGTTTGGCTATGTAAGTGCATCACTCGCAGGTTGTAGTGTTGGGTGGTAGGAGGAGAGGGTTGTCTGTGTACATGAGGCAATTGCTACATTGCCCCAGCCCAGATTCACCAGGTGGACAGGAGAAATCACCAGAAGCTGACCCTTAGACATGCCTGGTTTGGTGCATTTTTTTTTGTAAAGTACAAGAGCTGTTTTCCCTTACCTTAGCAAGGTACTTTGCAATTATAGGCTGTTTAGTGCCTACGATTAACGTCTTGTTATTAACAGGGAGAGTTGAGCACTTGTATCAGTTTAACATTTCCTAGTGCTTTCCAGCAGGTATCTATCCACATACTGCATTTTTTAGGCTGTGCCAAGTTGTTAAACCCTCCAACATAAAAAAAAAAAAAAAAAAAAAAAAAATTCACACATGACTACGTAAAGGTACTGTTGCTCAATGACAGGAGTTTAAATAAAAAAACTGTAGTCTTTGGAAGCACTCCTCAACCTGGAGAACATATGGTTCAGAAACATGGAAAGCACCCCAGCTATCACAGGCTACAATGTCTTTCATACATTTTGATCCTCCTCAGTTCAGAATACAACAAAGGGAGGAAGTGTCTCAGTTTTCATAAAGGACAAGTGCAATACCAGACTGGTCCAACAACATGACTCACTTGAGCTGCTCTGTGCCCAGCTAACCAAAGGTGTGACCCCCCCCCCCATCATATCCTTGCAAGCTACAGATCCCCTAACATGAGTCTGGAAAACCACACCTCCTAACTAAACCTACTGGAATCTCTTAACATTCAGCCTAATGGTTTACTAAAAAAATGTCACCATTTAAAATAAAAACAGCTTTAACTCCAAAAGGGAACAACAAAATCATGCATACTAAGGTGAGAATGTCAAATCTGATGAACAAATTCAGCAGATTCACCATTGTCACCAAATATCAAACATCATATACTTATACCTGCTAAAGTCCCCCTGTACCCCTTGCAAACTATGTATTCCAACTCCAAGATCACACCACAGTGAGGAAAAGGATAAATTTCCCAATACGCACTGTACCATGATCTCTATTCCTAACATCAACCACATATCAGTGAATGCACAGTGGCATTCACTGCAAAGAACACACGCTCAGTTGAAGGTTGGAAACATGGGAATTGGCCAACTGCTGTTCGGCACTCCCAAGTTCACCAGACTTTCACTCTACATTTTGATACTAAACCCAGCCTTAACACCATACTTATGAGTGACGTCAACTACCCCTCCACAAACAGGGAGACTTATATACCCCATAATTCACTTGCTCAGAGGTTTTTGGACTTTGTCAATGCAAACACACTGAAGCAACTAGTTAGCTCCACAACTAGAGGTATAAATATCCCAGACCTTGTACTCACAAACATGGGGGGATGCTGCTCCCTCTCATACATTAACTCCTCCCTGGTAAGATCTGACCACAAAATGATATCTTTTAGTATTAAAACTAACCTATAACACCCATCAAGCCCCAAACCTGTAGGAAATTTGTTAAGGTCAATTACCTCAAATGAAGTGACAGCTTATTAAACTTCCCCTACATTCATGGCTGCATAGAGGAGGCAGTACCTGTCTGAGTCAAACCTATGATTACTGGAAAACAAAAGCCACCCTAGACTCCTAATGTAAACAGATTATTCAAGAGAAGGAAAAAGTCCTCTCCAAAGCCAATAAGGAAAAGACAAAACAGTGCAAAAAGACACTCACCAGTCTAAAACAAATTAAGAGAGCTGGTCAAATATCCCAAAGCAAACTATGAGGCAATGACAGCCATAACTATAAGGGTTTTTTAATTATGTTCAAAACCTCAGGGGAAGTCCTCAGCAATGTACTGAGCTAATGGTGAATGGCAACACACCCAGCCTAAAACTATAACAAACCTGCTGGCCAGCAAGTTCAGTTCAAACTTCTCCCCCTTCACCTCCTACCACACCCATAGATATATTTGCAACCATCCTCCTACTGGTCATTGCAAGAGAACAGGTCCTTACTGCACCCACTAAAGCTAAAAACACAGCCGCCACAGGTCCTGACAGCATTCCAGGATGCTTCTTAAATAGCTTAAAACAGAATCTATTAGGGCCACTAGAAACTCTGTTTAACCACAGCCTTCAGATGGACTTTGTCCCAGAGGAATACAAGACTACAACAGTCGTTCCTCTGCACCTCTGCATAAGGGGGCCCATCAGCTGACCCAGGGAACTACAGACCCATAAGCTTGACCAGTCTATGTGCAAGGCCATGGAGAGAATTATCATGGACATGATCAATAACAACAAAGGAACACTCCATACACTGGACCAGATCCAGTTTGGCTTTGTCAAAGGGAGGTCTTGCCTACTCAGTCTGGTGGACTTCAAGAAAGGCACCTGGGCCATGGATGAGAGTAAAACAGTACACACTGCTTATCTAGACCTGGCCAAAGCTTTTGATACAATCCCCTACTTGGGGATCATATATAAACTTAGTGAGTTAGGCAAAAACCCCTACATCATCAGATGGATAGCCAACTGGCTCACTGATAGGGCACATGTTGTCACGGTAGGTGAATCCACTTCTGATAAGGAAGCTGTTACTAGCAATGTCCCACAGGACTCAGTGTTGGGATCCCTCCTATTTGGTATATACTTTTCTGAAGTGAAGGACAATGTTGGGGGCCACTGACTCACTAAGTTTGCTGACTACAAGCTGGGATGAATCACTCAATCCCCAAACCATACTGACATCCTACAATCAGACCTAAAAATGACAAGCACCTGGTGCCAAAACCATGGTCTGAGACTAAATGCTAAAACATGTGCAATCATATCTTTTGGTAAAGCTGATATCCCTGCAAGTTATAACATTGGTAGCACACCACTAAAAGTAGACCCAGTGGTGAATGACCTAGGAACACTGAAAGATAGTAACCCAAATTCTCACCATCAGGTAGCTACGGTACTAAGGAAATCCTTCTGTGTGGCTCAACTTATAAGTAAAGGCATGGCATCAAGATCATAGACATTCATAGTGTCACTGTACTCAGCCCTCATCAGGCCCATAATAGAGTACAGCACTTCCTTCTGCATTTACCTATCCAGGCACTTACACCAACTGGAGTGACCCCAGAGGTTTCTCACTACAAAAATATGAAGTGTAAGACACATGTCTTATACAGCTCGACTAAAGGCCCTTTCCTTTTACTCTGCTTCATATGTTTTGAGAGGTGACTTATGCCTGACCTACAAGCCATTCTCTTATCTGGCCTCAATGAAAATGTTATATATTCACAAGAAAAATTATAGGAGGGTTACGCGTTTCATGGACCTGAACCAGATTCATATCCCAAAGGCTACTTCATCCATGGAATAAAATTCCCATCTTTGTTAAGCAAAACCCGTCCCTCACTCTTTTCAAAATGAACTTAGATAAATGGGTGGGGAACTGTAAATGGGTGGGGAACTGCAAATTTACTCCCAGGGTTCTGCCCATGTCCCTTATGGACAGATGCAGTCTGTAAAATGACTCAGGGCTCCCTATGGAATAAACTTCCCATCTTTGTAAAACAAAACCCGTCCCTCACTCTTTTCAAAATGAACTTAGATAAATAGGTTCATAGGTAGGTACTAGGCTATTGGCCCTAGGGCCTATACAAGCCTAGCCAAAAAGGTACCCTGGCTTTCCCCACCCAAGAAAATTATTTTCCTGTGCCCCTGTCAAGCAGAACCACAGAAGTCATCCCCAGGGTGAATTTCCTATTACCCATCCAATCATTAAGATTTTTCTTGAAGAGTGTTAATGAGGAGCTCTGTTTGACATAGATAGGTAGTCTGTTCCAGAGTATGGGAAGTCTCTGGGACAGGAATCTATCCCTCCAGCATGGATGGGGAAAGTACAGTTGTGTACACTTACCATAAATGTAGATGTTAGAGTGTATTCACTGTTGCAGTCATTACATTTGGGTAATCTGCTGGCAAGTTGCCCTCAGTTGGCCTGAATTCCAAAGTCTTGGGTCCTGCATCGGTTGCGGTCTCCTCTTCTATGACGTCAGGTCGTCAGGAGTATAAAACAAGCAGCCAACACCATTTTCTTTCATTTTTCTTGCCCCAGATGTCAGGTGCCCCCAAAAAGGTAGCAAAAAAAAAAAAAATATATATATATATATATATATATATATATATATATATATATAAAAAACTATATATACATGCATCAATTCAAACTTTATCTTCATCTACAAGCAAATACACCACATAGGTTGTAGAAGATAGAGAAGGAAAGCAAAACTCCAGAATGAAAGGGGGATGGCGGGTGGGTAACCTGGACTGCAACAGTGAATACACTCGAACATCTACATTTATGGTAAGTGTACACAACTGTACTATGTTCTTCGTGTTTCACTGTTGCAGTCATTACATTTGGGTAGAATCCCAAAGCTATGGAGGATGGGAGGCTAGAGCTAAACAGCATTAGGTGCGGCTATAAGGCTCTGCAGAAATGCAGTGGCAAAGCCTGCCCTGGACTTAGAGTAGAGAGGCAAATGATAATGCTTTGTAAAGGTGTGAACAGAAGTCCAGGTAGCAGCCTCTAGAATTGTCTTTGGTTGGTACTCCTCTGAGAAAGGCTGCTGAAGTAGCTGCAGCTCTGGTGGAATGAGACCTAATGCCCTTGGGCACAGGTTTGCCATGGTGTAAGTAGCAGAAATGAATGCAGTGGCTTATCCACTTTGAAATAGTCTGCTTTGAAATAGCCTTTCCTTCTGATCCTGCAGCATATGTAATTGCTCAGTTTTTCTTAGAGCTTTAGTCCTGCTCAAGTATAATCTTAGTTGTCTGTGTATGTCCAAGGAATGCAGAATTCTCTCCCCCTTGTTCTGCGGATTTGGATAAAAGGTTGGCAGATGAATAGTTTTGTTAAGAGCCACAGTGGAAACCACCTTAGGCATAAATGAAGGATTTGTCCTCAGAGACACCCTGTCTGTGTAAAATATGATAAAAGGCTCCACAGCCATGAGGGCCTGTAGCTCTGAGACTCTTCTTGCTGAAGTAATTGCTAGTAGCAGAGCTGTTTTCCATGATAAGAACTTTATATGAGCAGTAGCAGCTGGTTCAAATGGAGGCAGGGTGAGATTTTCCAACACATAATTAAGGTCCCATGCAGATATTGGTGATCTTCTAGGAGGCCTTACATTTTTGGCTCCTCTAAGATACTGCTTTAGTAAAGGATGAGAAAAGATTGGCGGCTCTGTATTGTAATGAGCCGAAATGGCAGAGGCATGGATTTTAATTGATGAGAAAGACAGGCCTTTGTCAAGCATCTCAGTCAAGTATTGTAGTATCTGAGGAATATATGGTTCTGCTTTATCAGTTCCTTGTGCTTGATTCCAAGCACAGAATCTCTTCCATTTATCAGCATAAGATTTTCTAGTACTAGGCCTTCTGGCTTCCAAGATGACATCCATCACAGCTTTACTGAGAGGTGTTGTTTGTATAGCTACATGATCAGCCATGCTGCCAGGTTCAATGTCTGGAGTTGATTGTGCAGGATCTGATTGTTTTGCTGGGACAGTAGTTGAGGTCTCTGAGGTAAGGTCCAAGCTGGGTATTGAGACAAGTTCCTTAGGATTGGGTACCAGTATTGGTGGGGCCAGTCCAGGGCAATTACTATCATCTTTGGTTTCTCTTGTCTGACTTTTAGTAGGACTTTGGGAAGAAGAGGCAGAGGAGGAAAGGCGTAAACTGAAAGATAGGGCATCCACTTTCCATGCTTGTCTGTGATAAGTCCTTGTGCAGAATCTTTTCAATTGATAATTTTGAGGAGAGGCAAATAGATCTATGTCGGGCTCCACCATTTCTTTGTTATCATGCTGAAGACTTGTGGATCTAGTTTCCACTCGTGAGGGTCCATAAGGTTTCTGCTTAAATCATCTGCCAGAGTATTTTGTTTTCCTGGCAGGAATTGAGCTTGAAGATGTATTTGGTAAGTCAAAGCTGTGTCCCACAGTGCCATGGCTAATCTGAAAAGGGGGTATGAGTTCATGCACCCCTGCTTGTTGATATACCACATAAACGTGGTGCTGTCCGTCTTTATCAGTAGTTTTCCTAGATGAAGTAAGTCCTTGAAGTCTGTCAGGGCATTTTGAACAGCTAGCATCTCTTTTTGGTTGATATGTAGATGCATTTGTTTTGGGGTCCATATGCCTTGAATGCATCTTCCTGCCATGTGGGCCCCCCAGGCATAATCTGATGTGTCTGTTGTTAAGGTTTGGCTGGCAGGGGGTAGACTGAAGGGCCGTCCCATGTTTTGGTGACATACCTTTGCCCACCATAGAAACTCCTGTTGTAGGCAGGGAATGAGAGGAATCATTGTTTCCAGACTGTGACAATGTTGACTCCATAAACATTTTAGGTACCACTGAAGTTTCCTCATATGCAGTCTTGCATATGGAATCAGTAGGATGCAGGATGCCATGAAGCCCAAAGCCTACAGAGTTTGTCTTGCAGATAACTGGGTTTTTGTTGCCATCAGTTTGAAGTAAGTAGTCAGTTGCCTTTGTTTATCTGGCATGAGGTAAGCCATCTGGGCAGTTGTATTCAAGCTTGCACCCAGGAATGTTATCTTTTCAGAGGGTACCAGTTGTGAATTATTTTCGTTTATTGTGTACCCTAGGCATGCTAGAAACCTTTTCACAAATGCCAGGTGTTGAAGAAGAATGTCCTTGTTCTCTGCTTGAATGAGACAGTTGTCCAAGTAAGGATATATTTGTATACTTCTTTGTCTGCAAAAAGCAATTACTGGTGCCAGGCACTTTGTAAAGACCCTGAGCGCAGTAGATAAGCCAAAGGGCAGTGCAGAGAATTGGTAATGCATTAAGCCAGCCTTGAATCTGAGGTATCTTCTGCACGATTGCCTTATTGGGACATGCAGATATGCCTCTTTTAGGTCTAATGTCACCAGCCAAGCATTCTTGCCTAGCATGGGCAGAAGCTGCTGCAAAGTCAGCATTTTGAATTTTGGAATGTCCAGGTATGTGTTCAAAATCGATAAATCCAGTATTGGCCACAAGCCTTTTCCTTTCTGGGTACCAAGAACAGTCTTGAGTAAAAATCTTGTCCTTTTTCGTGTTCTGGTACTGGCTGAATGGCTCCCATATCCATGAGGGATGTAACCTGTTTCTGTGCCTCTGCCTATTGATTTTTTGGCAGATCCGGCCAACCGTTTGCCATTGGCAGAGTATGGAAATGGAATCTGTATCCCTGTGATACTATGTTTAGCACCCACTTGTCCTGGGTTATTAACTGCCAGTTTTGAGCAAAAAGTGCTAATTGTCCCCCTATGGGTGCTGCCAAAAGGTAAGTGCTTGGTGAAGGCAGAGGGAAGTCATTGGGACTGTTTTCTGTAGGTTTGCGCTTTATCTCCTCCAGATATGGAGGTAGAAGCGCCCCATTGCTTTGACCTGTAAGAATCTTGTGTCTGGTATCTGGAACCCTTAGGGCATCTGGATTTGCCCCTTTGAGCTCTGTCTGACACAGGAAAGGACCATTTTTTGTAGGCCAGTGTCTACTGAATCTTGGTGGCTGCACTTGTAAGTCTTTTACAGTTTGCATAGACTTAGCTTTGTTTTCCATTTTCTTTAAAACCTCTTCTGCCTTAATACCAAACAGAGTATCATGCTGTAAAGGTGCATCCAGTAATTTAGCTTTAACATGATCAGGCAAATTTTGCTCTTTTAGCCAGGCATGCCTCCTAATCACAGATCCAGTAACTGCGGCCCTGCAGGAGGCCTCTAAGGAATCAAAACCACATTGCAAAGTATGCTTTCCAAGCTGTTCAGCTGTATGCAAAAATTCCTGCAATTCTTTATTTTCTGCAAATTCAGAAATCAACATCATTTTCTATTTCAGCAATCCCATAACATGCTGTTGATACTTGAGCATATGAAACTGGCAGTTTAAGGCCCTAATTGCCAAGGTTGCAGATGTATAAACCTTTTTCCCCATCTATCCAGTGCCCTTGAATCTCTGTCAGAGGGGGGGTAGGATTTTTTGCTGTTGAGGCCTTAACTCCCTTTGGACCCTGTGAAATAGTTTCAGGATCAGCAGCAGGGTTTCTAAATAAAAATTTGTGTGAGTCAGGGACCCTGTAATATCTGTCAGGCTTGCTGGGAGCCAGAGATAAGGAGTCAGGGGTCAAGCTTGACTCCGAAAACACATCATCCACAATGACTAAAACAGGGGGTATGGCTAAAGGCCTGTGCTGAGGGAGAAGGAAATCCCTGAGCCTCTTCTTTGAATCTGAGAAATCTTGACTCTCCCACTGAAAATTTTCCCTCAAAGTATGCAAGGTTTCTCCAAATGAATAATCCTCAGGAGGTGATACAGATGGCATAAACTCCTCGGCATCAGAATCCTCATAGGGAGATATAGATAATTCCTGATCAGAACAGGAATCAGAAGAAATAGAAACCTGATCTGAAGATTCATAATCACTGTCTTGCCTAGGCCTCTTATCAGGAGGGGGATGGGAACCCCTGATCAAGGTAATAAAGTCTTCAGCCATTTTGATCATCTGTTTTTTAGGCATAGCGGCCTGTGCACGTGGCTCATGCATCGTTTTTTTAGTTTTAGAAGATGCTTTTGTCTTTGATTTTGCAGCTGTCGTCGGTTTGATATAAAAATGTTGAGGCCTGAATTACTCCCTCAGAAGCCGGTGCCTGCTCAGCAGCTCCGGACCCATCCGAGGCAGATACATCCATGGGTCCAATACTTTTGAGTATCCCAAGGTGTGCCGCACTCCACATGGGTCTCAGTAGGGGCCTGCGTCTTGAAAGTAGCGGGTATCAGGGGCTGCGAAGGCACATCACTGAGTACCGGCGAACCAGCGACTGGCTTAGGAGAAGCTTCGTCATCGGTTTTGGACCTCGTCTGTCTGTCTCTGTCCTTTTCTTTGCATTTTTTATGTACTCCGGTAGTAAGATTGTTATCCGATGACATTTCTGGGTAGTTAAATCTGTTTCCAAAATACTTTTAAGGCAAAAATATACCGACGCTTAATAGTGCGTTGGTTAAATCTAGCACAAAACCGACAGCCAGGCACGTTGTGATCCGGGCCTAGGCAAGGAATACAGTATAAATGGAAATCCTTATGAAGTATTTGCTTCCCACAAATACAATTATTAACTTTTTCTGACATCGGTATGGAGCAAGAAAAAAGTTTGCTCAACGGGGTACTTAGCTTTAGTGAAGACTTCGGTTCTGAAACTCAAACTCGAATATTTCAGGAGTCGGCCGACCGGCACTTGCGAAATGCTTCTGCTTTGGGTACCGCATGACAAGAAAGACAAAAGAAAATGGCGTTGGCTGCTTGTTTTATACCCCTGACGACCTGACGTCATGGAAGAGGAGATAGCAACCGACGCAGGACCCAAGACTTTGGAATTCAGGCCGACTGAGGGCAACCTGCCAGCAGATTAGCCAAATGTAATGACTGTAACAGTGAAACATGAAGAACATCTGCAAATTCACTCCCAGGGTTCTGCCCATTTCCCTTATGGACAGATGCAGTCTGTAAAATGACTCAGGGCTCCAACACCCAAAGGCCCACTATCCTGATACTACCCCATCCCATATGTGGGGAATTAAGATATAATATTGTCACATCCTGTGAATAATTGGCAAGGCTTTTAAAGGCTCTTGTGCTATTAGCCTAGTAATCACCTATGAACCTATATAGATCCCACATCCCTACTTTCAGGCAGCTAGTCACTGACCATTCTTTCCCGCATCACTGACTTGTTTAAAACAGATTATGTTTCAACCAAATCAATAAATGGCTGTTTTTACTTTAAAACTTGGCGGCTGTAGAGTTCCTGTATCACCATCCCGTGTTTGCAGAGTTGGTTTTAGGTATTGATCTTTATCCATGCTTTGCTCTTTTCCGGTGTATTAAGTGTGTTTCCAAATTTCTGACCACTGGGTCTAATCTTTGGGGTGTATTATCAATGTGGTAATTTTCAGGGGTAGCTATCTTACTGAAGGATAATATTATGCATGTCTTGGCACTCAGTTTTAAACAATGGCTCTGGCAGGAGTTGTTAGTAGCACCCAGAGTTAATACTTCCAGTCAGGACCACTACTTACACACAGATGACACCTTACCGAGATTTGGACACTGCACCTAAGCCATTACAATGAGACATTGACATGCTGAACATGTTCCGCCATCCGAGCATTTTTGTACCAAATTAGCATTTTTTTCTTTTTCTGTGTAAAGGTGAATTCACAAATACTTTGTAGAAATGCTGTGCATTTTTCACAGACACGTTCATTCTTTTAAAAATCTGATATTTATTTAAGAGCAAGTAGCAGCACATTGCAATAACCAGATCAACCAGTGACACTTTAATACAGTCCTGCATCAAAGGCAAAACCATTGTGTGACATTTGTGTGCAACCATACACTGCTGCAGGGCCATTAGTCCAAGGAAAGGAATATAACCTGCAAGCTCACAATGAACTTCTGTACTGAAGGTGCCTTGTGATACATGTAAGTGACGATAAATCCTGCAGAGCTTGTCAATGACTGCACTTGGTGTTCAGTTCTTATCAGTGGCACTGCCCGCCATTTCTTTCTAACATACAAGACACTAAGATATTTGTAACAAAATGTTTTCTCTTTATCACAAAATGGGAGAAAATGTATTGGAACAGAACTGTCATTAACAACATGCAGTGATCTGAGGTCAATAAGTACTTCCAAGACTGACAAGCTATGAGTGGGGAGACACTGAAACAGAAAGTTGTTTCAAGTCTTACTTCCTCCATCTGCATGCTGGCAAGTCATTTTTATTAGATGGTGTTCTACATCATCAGGGGAAAAAATAGCACTTCTTCCCAGTTATCCTTGCATGACCATCTACCGAGAAAGTAACTGTTTTCCTGACAACATGGTGTTAAGTAAATGGACACACTTCTTTTCAATATTATGAACACTGCCACCTCAGTAAAAATGACAAGGACAAAAGACATGTAGTGCGAGGTTAGATGTGCAACTTTATTCACCAGAAAGAAATTGTCATTTGTTACTTCATACCACCAGGATGGGATAAACACGGTGCCCAGTTCATCAATGACTAATAAAAATAATAATAATAATCATGGTGCAACCCTGTCTACTGCAGTTTTACAGTTAATCTTGGTTACCAGTTTGCATGTAACTGAAGAGATTGAAAACTTCAAATGAAGGCCTGGCTACCAGATTCTGAGGCCAGTGGACAAACTGATTACCAGCTCATAAAATTATTGTCCCATCTTCATCATCACTAAATGAAATAAGAAAAAAGACACACACCAGTTCACTACAAACACGGATGATATTAACATGTGAATCTCCTTTTACTTTTTATTTATAGGTTACTGTTATATCACCATGACTTATGGATAAGGCAGGTGGGCACAGCCCACTGAAATAAATAAGTGCCAAGCTGTATTTCATTTTAGGACAAGCCCACAGTAAGTGCACTACTTAAAATTTGCTTGCTTGGAGTCATACCTGAATTTTCATTGACTAGTCATTCTTACAAAAACATTGCAGCAGAAATGGGTCGCAGTTCTAAAATATAAATAAGGGAGCCAGCCCCATATTTCAGCAAGATATAAACCATATAATGTGACTTCATTTTTGAGTCAGGAACAGGGCTTCATTTAAAACTAATGTTACTGGAAGCACTGTTCT
Organism: Protopterus annectens; assembly: GCF_019279795.1. Lineage (NCBI taxonomy): Eukaryota > Metazoa > Chordata > Ceratodontiformes > Protopteridae > Protopterus > Protopterus annectens. The sequence continues at coordinate 610,435,273 of NC_056741.1, read as the reverse complement.
CATGAGTTACAAGTGTGGAAGTCACTTGATTAAAGATTAATTTTCAGGTTGCACATACCGCTAGTTAAACAGATTTTATCTTCCTTGAAAAAAATATGAATTCCACACTTGTAAAATTAAAGCTGCCTATATATTTTTTATTCTTCTTCTGAAAATAGTTATTTTTTTACCGTTTCATTATTCTATAATAGTTTTCCTCAATTTGAGAAGCCTAAGATTTTAACATTTCTAGAAGAAGCTAAATGAAGCCCTGGACCAGAACCCTACAGTACCATTTACAGTTATGCACCGTTTGCAGTAGAAACTGCATAATTAAATAGCTTAAATAAAGGCAACAATTCAGTTGCATAATTCATCAATGCCCTTTTCAGCAAGTGCTAATTCACTGAACATTGAAAGATGAGAGAAAATAGAAGTTCTCTGTCTCCTCACTTCATTCGTATCTCGTTGAAGAAATACCAAAGGAAAAGCAGTAACCATGACAACACACACTGAAAAGAACTACTGGTATCTCAAAGAAAACATGTCTTTGTACGTTCTTCTTTCTGGATTAACAGACAGTATTTTCATGAGCACTGTGGTTGCACTAGGATACTGGAATTGCCTCATTCCCTCAACAGAAAAGAAATGTGCAGAATTTGTAGGGTTCGAGAGTATAGCAGGCTGCTTGTTAACAAAGCAGTACAGCAACTGACTGGAACTACAACAGTAGATTTTGTTGAAGGAAGAAACATGCTTTTGGCCTAAGCAAGATCACAAATGCTTACAATGTACTAAGCTACATCCCACATATAGGAATTTCTCAAAAGGAAATGGAGTATTGGGGCTTATAGGACATAATAAATTATAGAATAAACCTAAACCAATTTGTTGGCAAAAGGCAGACGCTCCTTGTTCATGACATGTAAGGGGATTACACAATTTCTGATGCTAATCACCGTTTTCTGAAAGAAGCCCCCCAACTCGCAGTCTGAGTGACCCCTTTAGACACTGTCTGTGCAGAAGTTTCAAAGCTACTACATATTTTTTAACATTAGACATGTTTTGCAGCAAAGGAGCTGGCCTACTCTGAAATATGTGACATGCTACAATACTAA